>NW_012103054.1:1749077-1749624 GCF_000951045.1 Mandrillus leucophaeus
GCCACTTCTCTATTGAAGTCCGGTGTTCTGTATTAGTTGATCTAGTCACAGTCCCTTACACTTTAGATGTTTCCTGCCACTTCTCTATTGAAGTCTGGTGTTCTGTATTAGTTGATCTATTCCGAGTGTGATTACCTGTTGCTATTTTGGTTCTTCTTTGTGGAGGAGGAAAGTGCCGGATGCGTGTCGTCAGCCATCTTGAATCTGTAATTGAACTTTGAAATTCTAAAGTTACGTTATTTTAAATTAAGTGATAGCTACTCATTAAATGTCTGAGTCACTTACAAATAAGAAAAAAATGCTAAAACAAAAATTTATAAATATAAGCATACATTTATTGTTGGCTTCTTAAGTTTTATAGAAAAACTATATGTATTTGAGTCCGTTAATTCACAAAACTATATTACAGGGAAGCATGTTTTTTAAAAAAATACAAAATAGTTCTTATCTAGATAATACTGATAAGTGACAGTGCAAAATTTATTGCTTCCTAGGTTTTCACTAGAAAAGAGGTTTTAAAAGTTAAAAATTCTAATTAATACATATA
>NW_012103054.1:1754504-1862246 GCF_000951045.1 Mandrillus leucophaeus
CCTCTGTCATCTACAGTTTTGATATATCTCTAAAAGCATGTGCCTTCAGATGCATGGAAAAGACTAAGAAGTACTCTTAAGTATAGGTTTCTAGTAACTTTAAGGTCAGAGGATGAAATAAAAATTTCTTAGAACTCTAAAAAATTTTTGAAATGATGCAACTGACCAATTTGAGAAACTTCCAATCAATATCAAGCAGAATAAAAATTAATTACAGAGATTAATTAACTGATGAAGATAAAAATTTTATGAGGCCAGGCATGGTGGCTTATCCCTGTAATCCCAGGACTTTGGGAGGCTGAGTGGGTGGATCACGAAGTCAAGAGATCAAGATCATCCTGGCCAACATGGTGTAACCTCGTCTTTACTAAAAATACAAAAATTAGCTGGGCATGGTGGCACACACCTGTAATCCCAGCTACTTGGGAGGCTGAGGCAGGAGAATCGCTTGAACCCTAGATGCAGAGGTTGCATTGAGCCGAGATCGTGCCACTGCACTCCAGCCTGGTGACAGAGTGAGCCTCCATCTCAAAAAAAAAAAAAAACTTTTTTGAAACTATTGATTCTTTACTTAAATGTTTTATTTTCCAAATTAAAGAAACTTTTTCTTTTAAGCTATCTGTAGTTGATACAGCAATTTGGTAGTCTGTTTTTGTGAATAAAGTTGGAAACATTTACTTTTTCTCTCTATTTGATCCCTCTGAAATTTGGAAACCATGTGTGGGTATTCTTGTGTCTATATGGTTATTTGTATAAGTTTAATAAAATTTTGCTATCTCTTTATAAAATGATACAATTGGACACGTTAGTTATAATACAAAGCCTTGACTAGAATATCTTTTTTGAGAACTAGCATGGAATGCCCGGCTTCAGGGGTTCCACACCTTACTGTGAGTGAGTAAAAACTGTCACTTCCTGACAGTCCTAGAAACTTCAAGACTGAAGGTAAAATCTGAAATCTGCCTTGGTTTGGCTTCCAAGCCTCAGAAGATTTTTCCATCTGAGATTCTTATGTGATCAATGTAGAGAGAAAAATATTATGTTTCTAAAGCAACTATTATCAGACATTAGCCCTGGGCATTGTTTTAGAGTTCTTATTATCTACTATAAACTGACTAGATCCTGAATTCTTCTGGATTTCTTCAATCCAACCTTTTTCTGTTAGAATAGGCATGTAGCCAGACATGAGCAGGTAAGGGTTCCCCCCGGGTAAGAAATCTTAGAAATGCTGCCCATTGATAGAATCCTTGGAGATGGTAACGGTCAGCAAAAAGAGAACCATGGCCACAGTGGCTACACCTGGCCTTGTAGCTGGGCTCCTCTGACCCAGAAGGGACTTATTAAGCCCTAACCGGAGATAACTGAGGTAGGGGCTTTTCCTCACTAGTGAGTATGTGTACTCCTTGAATAACTTGCCTAGGAATAGGGTTTTGCTCGTTAGAATACTCCATTCCCCTCCCAGTAACACTTCCATTATATTACTAAAAATGGGAACTGGTCTGTACTGAAGCTCTGTAAGCTCAAACTAGATTAATTCTAAGAGATAAGTTTCGTGCCTGATGTATGGGTCACACAGAAAGTTCACCAAACTGCCTGGTGCCGTAACCAGAAGCATTCAAACTGCAAACTAGGATGATAAGTTGATAGCTTCATGCTGTAGATAGCTTTTTTCCAAGACATTGGAACAAGACTCCATATCATAATGAGACTCTTTCCTCTTTTAATGCCTACTTTTTACACTTGGCAGGATAATGGTGTAATTGAAATTTCACATTCAGGAGCTTCTGCTGGTAACTTGACAGAACCTGATCTATGAGATGCTTTAGTCTACCTAGTGGGTGAGTATGGCAATATTTCTCATACAGCCATTGCTCATTCTCTGCTTGAATTTAACCTAGTCATGGGAAACTAGAGGATAAAATTGGCCTATGTAATCTATTGGTTAAACAAGGAAATGTCTGTGCTATTACTAACACTACGTGCTGTATCTGGATAAATCCCTCAGGGAAAGGTGAGGTCTATATACAAAAAAATAAGAAAACAGGTCACATGGTTAAAAAAAAAAAAGTGTCACCTAATTTCCCATGATTATATGATTTATTTAATTGGTTGACTTTAAGCCCAGGTTTATAGCTCAAACTACTATGTAAACTGAGATTATCGTATTACTATTAACTTTTATTTGTATTTTTCTTTTTAATTTTTGTTCTTGTTACTCATTAATTGTTTTCAGAAGTACAACCCCTATGAGAATAATGCTGACCTAGCACTTTGAGATGATAATCAATACCTATGGAACAGACATATGGAACTTACCAGGGACCTAGGTAGACTTAGCGTGAGAACCACTACCTCCACACCTCCTTTGTTGCTCAAATGTAGATAAGAAAGTTTTGACACTGACTTACTCATCAATTACTGTCTCTGATGTGGGACCAGACCAGATCAAACCAAGACAGGGGACAATCAAAATTTAAATACAGGAAATTGATCAGCAATGCTTGTGGGTAAATAAAGGTCTTGATCAAAAGGAGGAAATGTCTGAAAACTGTAAGAATCAAAACGGAGTCACCTGTGTTAAAACCCTGACAAATAGAACTGGGGAAGGCCATGAAGTGTATGAATGCCTGATAGCAAAAACTATCACAGAAGACTGCAAAAACCACAATCTTGTGCAAATGTCATTACAAACTTACACACACACACACACACACACACAATGCTTCTTGAGAACATCTGCCAAGCAACTGTCTGTCCAAACTTGGACTGGTGCCACCCTTGTTATTAATCTTTGTAGCCAAGTATAATTATCTTCAAATAATTATGTAATTCTTCTCATTTTTTCTTTAAAATCCTTTGTCTTCTTTTACCTTCCTGAATATGCACATAGTTTACTGTGGCCTGTGTATTCCCATTGCAATGCCTATTCTCAAATACATACCATTTTCTTTTAGAGAGTCTCCCTCTCTGTTATTAAGGTTGACACAATCCACCTAAAAACCGAGGGCTGAGGGGCTTAGTAGAGGACTTGGCCTAGAGGAAAAGGTGCTGCAATGTTCATTAGCCCATTTTCAGTTTTATAGGCAAATTAGGCCTGCCTATCACTGAGACCAAAAACTCTCCAAATTAGTTAGGCCTATCTCACCCTTCTGCTATTGGTTCAGGTTTGGGCAAAGCCTCCTCTTAAAGGACACCTTATCCTCTCTGCTCCAGGACCCTAAACATTGGCAGCTCTGACAAGAAAGTTTCAGAATTCTATGTTCTGTCCATTATCAATCTTTCCATGGAAAACTCAATTCCCCACCCCACCCCCCGACTTTATTTTTACCTTGTTCATACTCTTGTGTGTTAGGGTGAATCATGGTCCCCAAAAATATCCATGTCCTAGGCCCCAGCACTTGTCAATATGTTACTTTACATGGAAAAAGAACTTTGCAGATGTGGTCAAGTCAAGGATATGGGGATGAAGAGATGATTCTGAATTATCCAAGTGGGAACAATGTAATTGCACGGATCCTTATAAAAGAAAGTTATATGAGAACAAAAAGGGACAAAAGGCTATGTGACATGAGGCCCTGAGACAAAGAATGAGGGCAGCCACTAATGTTGGAAAAGGCAAGGAAGAGGCACCACCCTCAAAATTCCAGAAGGAATCTGTTCTGCTGGCACCTTAGTTTTAATCCCATAAGACTCATTTTAAACTTCTGACCCCCAGAACTTGAGAGGAACAATTTGTGTCATTTGAAGCTCCTAAGTTTGTGATAGTTTGTTATAGCAACAATTGGAAACTAATATATCTTAACATGTTCTTAGAAACTACAAAAGAAGGGCCAGGCGCGGTGGCTCAAGCCTGTAATGCCAGCACTTTGGGAGGCCGAGACGGGCGGATCATGAGGTCAGGAGATCCAGACCATCCTGGCTAACCCGGTGAAACCCGTCTCTACTAAAAAATACAGAAAACTAGCCAGGCGAGGTGGTGGGCACCTGTAGTCCCAGCTACTCGGGAGGCTGAGGCAGGAGAATGGCGTGAACCCTGGAGGCGGAGCTTGCAGTGAGCTGAGATCCTGCCACTGCACTCCAGCCTGGGCGACAGTGCCAGACTCTGCCTCAAAAAAAAAAAAAAAAGAAACTACAAAAGAAGAGTATTTGAAGTAGACCCTATTATGGCTCTATTATGACTTATGCCATTGAGATTCTGGTGTACAGAACTCGGAAAAAGTAGGTAGTCAAGTGGGAAAAAATCCTCAATACATTGTCTTCATAATGCTTATTTCTTACTCTGTATGCTACTTACTAAATATTACATATATTAGTCTGCTCAATTTTTACAAAATTTGTTGAGCAGACAGGGAAAAAACTCTTGAGCTCTTTTTACAGCTATAGAAAATGAGGTGCATAATGTTTAAGTCATGTAGCTTAAATCATATAGAAAATCAGTTCAAAACTCAAATTCTTGGGCTCCTTATCAGACCTTACTGAATGAGAATCTTTGTAGATTTTTATGCACATTGAAGTTTCTGATGCGTAAGTCCAGAACAGAGGTTGGCATGCAACTTGCAGGTTGATTTTGTAAATAAAGGTTTGATAGACCATGGCCATGTCCTTTCATTTCACTGTTTATGACTGCTTTTGCTACAATGACTGAGTTGAATCAACAGAGACTTTATGGTCTGCAGAACTTAAAACATTTACTCTCTGTTCCTGCACAGCAAAAGTTTGCAGACCCCTGTTAGAACACAGCACAGTCTAAAATGAGGTGTTAAATGGATGATTCTGTGATTTTTTTCAGAATGTTATAACGTGTGGCCAAGAAAATAGTTGTAAAATATCCAACACATTAGCCAAACTGCTTCTACCTAAACATATCTCTCTCTCCTGTTTCTGAATGTACTAGAGTGCACTGCATGAAAACACATAGGAATTCAGAATTCGAAGTTGATAATAACTAAATAATGAGTCCATTCAGGTTTTTCAAATATGTTAGAATAAGTGACATTTCTGTTACTAGGATTAGTGCACTGAAATAAATCTGAAATGCAATGTTAGAGTGAGATAAGCTTTTTAATGGAGAAAAATACAGCTTTTTAAGCTTTAAACTAATATGAGCCATGAATGCACAATAAAAATGACCCCACACATGATTTTAGCCCTTATATAAATGCGTTGCAAATTACATTTTCTCTAGTATTATCGAGAAATACAATAGTGTAATATTGAAATCAATATTCACACACTACTTACACAACCCACTCTGTACTTTCATAACATGATTTTTATTAAGACCATGTACTCAGCATGGAAATAACTTTATTGTGAATAGGAGATTTGATGAGATAGTTGCAAAGGGAAAAAGCTTTATCTGTGTATCTCACACACACAGGAAATTACTGTTCAAGTAAAAGTCTAAAAGTTTGGAAAACATCTAGAAACATTATCTATTTCTCATTTCAGGAGTAGCTTCAGTTCACAAAAAAAGAAAAAAAAATCACTGCTTATTAGAAATTTACAAATCAAGGAAAGCAACTCTTCTCTACCCACCTTTCTTTTATTTCTTTTTTTTCCTTTTTGTTTCGTTTATTTGTTTGTTTGTGTTTGTTTGTTTTTGAGACAGAGTCTCACTCTGTCTCCCAGGCTGGGGTGCAGTGGCACAATCTCGGCTTACTGCAACTTCCACCTCCTGGTTCAAGCAATTCTTGTGCCTCAGCCTCCCAAGTAGCTGGGACTACAGGCATATACCACCATGCCCAGCTAATATTTGTATTTTTAGTAGAGATGGGGTTTCACAATGTTGGCAAGGCTTGTCTTGAACTTCTGACCTCAAGTGATCCACCCGCCTTGGTCTCCCCAGATGCTGGAATTACAGGTGTGAGCCACTGCACTGGGCCCCTCCTTTCTTAAAATATCTTGCAGAGCTAGTTTTATCTTAGTTAAAATTTTCTTTTTGAATTTCCTATAATTACCTAATGCTTTATGTTTGTTAATACTATGAAACTTTACCTCCCAACCAAGTATTGATGACAGTGACCTAAAGCCTTCAGGGAAAACACTTTAAATGGCTTTTAAAACTGTTTATATTTCAAATTAAAAATTCCAAGTATATAAAATAAAGCAATAGTAAAATAAAGCCCCATGTGTTAATCACTCAACTTTTATCAACATTTTTCATTCATCTACCACCTATACCGCTGTCTACTCTCCACATCTCAATTACTACTACAACTACTCTATTTATAGTTGTTTTCCTGAAGGTAAAATATCACATATTCTAATGCACAAAGCTTAGTTTTACAGTTTTGATAAACAGATACACCCAGATAACCCATAACCCTAGGGTGTCATAGAAGACTTTTTTTCTCACCAGAATGTTTCTGTGTTTTCATTCCAGTCAATTTTCACCATTTCCCCTTAAATCTCCAGAAATGGCAGGTATTCTGATTCTTTTTTTTCCATTTAATTTAGTTTTCCTATTTGGATACTTTTTAAATAATGGAAGCCTACAATTTGGTCTCTTTTTATGTCTGATTTCTTTTGGTCTCAACAATGTCGTTGAGATTCATTCATGTTGATGTGTTTAATTTGTGGCTTTTCATTGCTCAGTTCCATTCTAGTGCATGAATAGGCCACCATTTGTTTTTACATCCTCCTGTTGATGGACACTTAAGTTATTTCAGAATATAATTTTTGAAACCAAAAATTTGCATTGATTATATTCAAGAATTATTCTGTAAAGCTGACAAAATAAGGAACAGTAATAAAGTAAAATAAATTCATGGCATTCTGAAACAAAGCGTATTATAAAACAAACGTAGATGTCCTGAGACTTCTCATCTTCGTAGACTCCTATCTAATAGAGGAAGAGCTAGTTTTAAGTATTAAATAAGGTAATACATATAAAGCTTTTATAAGTGTGCCTGTCACATAATAAGGACTCAGTGGGTGTTAGCTTTCATTGTTTTTATTATTTATAATAGGAATATAATGAAAACATTCCAAAATGACTCAATTAGAATAAAAGTGTAGACAATATGCGATTACCATAGCATATAATACTATTGGTTTAATTCACTATCATTTTCAGCTGGAAGATAAAACAGGACTGAGAAATAACAATTGCAGGTAAGATATCTGTGTGGATGTGAGAGTTAGAATTACGTTGGTGTGATAGTTTATTATATTGTTTTTGCTCTCATGAATTTTGCTTTGAAGTTAAAAATTTACTCAATTTTTATTACTCTGTCTATACTAATGGTTTAGTGGCAGTGCACTAATAGAAATAGTTTTGCTAGAACAAATAAACTATATAATACATTATACACACACTTACATGTATGCTAATTTAATTTAGAATAATATAAACAGATTAATCCACTGGAAAATTTTTAAAAAGCAATAAAGGTACTGCTTTAAAATTGTGTTCTGTTGTATTTCTTTCTTTTTAAAATATTTCAGCAAAATAAGACAAAAAGCTTATATTTGCTTCATTGGTATAAACTCAAAATCAAAGTAAGAAAATCATATTAAATTTTCTAAATATTTTCACTTTTAACTTTATTTAGAATTAAAAATTATATTGCACTTTGCTGTTTTAAAAGGTGTGCTTTGAAATAGCATTGTAACTGGGAGTTATTTTCAGAATAATTTTTGCATTTTCATATGTTGATTTGAGACCTTGTTTTTTACTTCATTTCTGATCCTTACCATTCTCAAGCTCTCAGAGGAATAATACAGAGAATATCAATGTAGTTAAAAATCTCAGCCTGGGACAGTGGCCTATGCCTGTAATCCCAGCACTTTGGGAAGGTGAGGTGGGTGGATCACTGAGATAAGGAGTTTGAGAGTAGCCTGGATAACAGTCATCTAAAAGTCATCTTGGGATAATAGATAATAATAAAAGTCATCTTGGGATAACAGTCATCTAAAAATCTCAGATTTTCACACATGGACTGCTGTTTTGCCAAGTCGCCTCACGTTGTAGGATTTTTCAAAAATTTAGTACAGAACAATATGTTCTTTGATATTGTTAACTAAGTTATCTTCTTTTAATTTTGGATGATAATTTGATCCTTTGAAAGCCTAATATTGATGTAGGTGTCTAACACATTAGCTGTTTATTTACAGCATTTTTTACCTAAAAATTCATGGAATATACTTTTATATGATAATCAAATTATAAGATAATCATAGAATAAATCATAAAATATCCATGGAAAAATCACATAAAATACCTACATATTTAGCATTTATATTCTCTCCAGGTAGATACCAACTCATCTTTAAAAATAGGTTTAAAACCTATTCTCTCTAGGTAGATTCAACCCATTTTTTCAATAAATTAATACTGACTATCATATAATTTGTATATTTTATTCAATTTTGTCTGTAAGAGCAAAATATTTAGAGACTTATCTGAAATACTGTACTTTATTTGGCATTGCTTTAAAGCAATGTTCAAGAAAGCATTTCACAGAAAGAAAATAATATTAATTAGGTATTAACATTCCTTTTAAGACATTATTATTCCTCACTGTAAATTCTTATTTTCTTAGTATTCAAACTTCTTTTATTTATATTATAAAATGTTCTAAGATATTTACTTCAGGCTTACTGTTCCATGATCCATTTGTCTTTTCTGCCATTTTGAAATGCCACATAAATTCCATATCATTCCTATCATTACTCAAGGATTAATAATAGTGGCTCTGTTCTAACAATTAAAAGTCTATTTTGGAGTTATTAAATGGAAATAATCAAGACCTAGAAACACATTTCTATTTATATACATCATTAGTTTCTTATTATCACCTTATGAAACCAATATTTTGGAATTCTTAAACCAGATTGCACTAAAAAAGTTTGAGTTTGAGAAAAATGGAAGAAGATTAAGATGTGTGGTTTCTTTGCTCTTTACAATGTATAAATTTTACATCATCTTCACTAAGCTATTCTATATGTACTTACAACTAAAAACAATCTCTCAAAATTATTTCAATAACTTTTAGCACTATACCTTCCTGAAGCAATTCTAAAAGATTTCTTCAGAATGTTTAAATACCCTATTTTATATCTTATTAACCGCTTCATCAGTACTATACTTAGAAAGAGAACTATAATTGACGAGGGAAAATACTGGACAAGGCCGTCGGTATTCAATGTGAGACATCAAGGATTTTAAAGGTTTCTACTTAACATAAGGTGATTACTTTGTGTTGATCCTCAAAAGGAAGACGAATAAATGATAGTAGAAATGAAGGATATAGAGCCTTTAAGAATAGTTCACAATGGAATACTATACAGCCATAAAAAAGGATGACTTCATGTCCTTTGTAGGGACATGGATGAAGCTGGAAACCATCATTCTCAGCAAACTATCACAGGGACAGAAAACTAAACACCACATGTTCTCACTCATAGGTGGGAATTGAACAATGAGAACACTTGGACACAGGACGGGGAACATCACACACCGGGGGCTGTAGTGGGGTGTAGGGAGGGGAAGGGACAGCATTAGGAGATATACCTAATGTAAATGACAAGTTAATGGGTGCAGCACACCAGCATGGCACATGTGTACATGTGTAACAAACCTGCACATTGTGCACATGTAACCCAGAGCTTAAAGTATTAAAGAAAAAAAAAAAAAAAAGAATAGTTCACAATGAAATCTCATTATGCAAAGCATGTGTACCTGTAAGCCATTAGTAAAGTTGTTAAGTTCACAGACGGGTTGATGGGAATGACTTGGGGAATTTTCTTTTTTTAGCAGGGAGGGAATGTTTGGAATTGAGATTAAGCCATTTAAACAAAAAGAAGCATGACTTTTTGAAGGTTTTGAGACAGTCCCTCGACTCTCATATGTAGAAAATTTGGAGGTTCGAGCAAAGTTTATCTCTAGCAGGCAGGTTTCATGTAACACCTCAGTTTTATACTTGTATTATAAAAATAATCATAAATCTAAACAGTAAAGTTGTCCTGCTCATTTGTGTTTAAACTTCCAAGGAAATTATCTAGGTATTCATTTTTTCTTTTAAAAACAATTACCATTCATCCTAATTAAATTGTCAATCTCTGGGCCTCAGAGTGCTGATGTATAACTTGTTTTGACTTTTCTTGTGATACCCTAAAGCTCTGGGTTCTTCATTGTTCCAATGATTGAAACATGATACAATAGAGCTTGCTGAGTTTCTGATGAGCAGTATTGTCAAAGCTGTAAATTGACAACTTGTTAAATCCCTTTATTGTTTCTATAGATATATACCTGCTGGCATGGTTCAGATAAATTAAGGCAAGTAGATTTTGATGATGAGAAACAAATGACTTATACCCTTCTGATAACAGCATTTTCTTAGTAGGAAGGATGATTGTATTTCCAAATTGACTCCCAATTTCTGTTTCTCCACAAGAGCCTTGAGCATGACTACTTATAGTTTTGTAACCTTGCTTAAAACAGCATCTTTTCTAACAAAGATGCGTATTTGAAATTTGACTTTCATTTATAAACAAGCTTATTAATTCAAAGGAGTGTGGCTCTTTCATCACTTTTAAACCCTCTTAAGTATTTTCTGCATTCAAATTATAAAGAGAAGCTTTAACTGTACAAACAATGTGCATGCTCACATTGGCATTTCTTTAAGAATGAAATTATTTAGTGTGTTTCTAATTACTTTCTCTTCAGCTAAATCTTCAATTATACTGTTTTCTTTTGTTTGTCTTGTTTCAATAAGTAAGAGATTGAGTAGTTATTATTTTGTAGGTAAGACATTGTCAAACTTGAAGATTGAATAGTTGTAATTTTGTTTATAAAACAAGTAAACAAATAAAAAGTTAGACATTTAACAAGGAAAATACAACCCAACAAGTTAAGTTCAACACACAGGGAAACAACTGATCATCAAAAAGCGTTGTGCTGAAACACTTCAGAAAATAGAAGACTCCAGAGGGTCTTGTCTGCTTTGGTCATTTACTTGTCTGAAAGGAGCTTTAAATCTCAATCCGTTTCATGAAGAGTTTGGGCAAAAATACGTATATCATTGTTTCTTTGCAGGGTATTTTATAAGGCAAACTGTTGCAGCTCAAGCTGTATAAACATGTCTTTGATTTCTACTGAAGTATTTAATTCAAAGCAGCATTCACAGTGTTAGGGAAAATGACAAAATGTTTAAAAATAAAAATAATGGACATTGCTTAACTCAGATCCATATGTGCATCGTAACATTTGATATAGTCATTGTACTGTCTATAGAAAAAGAAGTAGAAATGCAGATGTCTGGTTTTAAGAACTATTTTTCTCTAATACTACAGTTACTTCATAGTACATATGTTTATACTGCTGAAATTGCTCCTATTGTTATTATTTTCTGTGTAATTTTCAGGTGTTTATACCCTGTGCTACTATGTAATACCATCTAAATGAGAAAAATGCTAATCAAAGATAGATTAAATAATATCTTACCTATATAATGCTATAGCATAAATTCATGAAGTGAGAAAAATGGGATCAGAATGTGAGGCTAGTGAAATAAAACCTTTCTTGCTAATTCGTAAAAAATGTTGAATGCAGTGCATAACAGATCCACTGTTACTCAAATAAAACAAAAAACATTGTAAAAATTGCTAAGACCCTTAAAAAGAAACTACCTGCCGATATATTCTCGGTGAAATGTGTATCAAAGTAAAGAACTCAAAAATGCACTGTCTTTTTCTGTTTTGTCTTCTGTAATAGAAAAGCACAGACTGGGTGGCTTCTAAACAACAGAAATGTATTTCTCATTGTTCTGTAGGCTGGGTAGTCCAAGATCAAAGACACCAGAAAATTTGGTGTCTGGCTAGGGTCCACTTCCTGATTCATGCGCAGTATCTTTTGGCTATAACCTCTTATGTTAAAAGGGTAAGGAGTCTCTTTGTGGGGCCTCTTTGATAAGAGCACTTATCCCATTAATAGAGGCTCCACCCTCATAACTTAATCATGTCTTAAAGATCCTACTTCCTAATACCATCATCATGGGTGTTAGAATTTCAACAAATGGATTTTGGGGGAACACAGATATTTAATCTATAGCATGTAGAACATTATATCATTAGGGAAATACAAATTAAAACAATATGAGTGTACAACTACACACCTATTAGAATGGCCAAATTCCAGAACACTGACAATACCAAATGCTGATGAGAATGTGGAGCAACAGGAATTCTCATTCATGCCTGCTGGGAATAAAAAATGATACAGCCTCTTTGGAAGACAGGTTGGCAATTTCTTAGAAAACTGAACATACTCTTAAAATAGGATTTAGCAATTGAACTCCTTGGTATTTACCCAAAGGAGCTGAAAACTTATGTCAACAAAAAAACCTACACATGGACATTTATAGCAGCTTTATTCATAATTGCCAAAATTGAAAGCAACCAATGTGTCTTTCAGTAGGTGACTGGATAAATAAACTCTAGTACATTCAGACAATGGAATATTATTAAGCTACAAAGAGGTGAGCTATCAAGCCATGAAAAGATATGGAGAGACCATAAATTCATATTGCTAAATGAAAGAAGCTAATCTGAAAAGGCTAAATACTGGATGTGATATGACATTTTGGAAAAAAACATAAGTGAGACAGTTAGAAGACTGTTGGTTTCCAGGGGTTGCACAGAGAGGATGAATGGATGGTAAAGATTTTTAGGGCAGTGAAATTAGTCTGATCCTATAATAGTGTGTGTGTGTGTGATTGCGCAAGCCTACAGTACATAAAACACCCAAAGTGAATTCTAATGTGAACTAAGGACTTTGATTGATCATAATGTGTTAATGTAGGTTTATCAAATATGACAAATGTACCACTATGGTTGATAATGTAAGAGTTGAGTCTATGCAGCCGTAGGGGCAGCAGGTATATATGCAGTCTCTGTGCCTTCTACTCAATATTTCTGTGAACCTAAAACTGCTCCAAAAAAAAAGTCTTACAAAAAATAAAATGTATATAACTGGTAGTACTAAAAATGAACAGTTAGCAGAAGCCCTAAAATAGAAAATTATCCCCAAGTATCTCACTGTAGTTGTAAAAATGCAATTTCAAAAAATAATCATTAAAATAAAAATTCATAGTGAATATTTTAGGAATGCAAATCTAAAATCTCAAATTTTAAATTATAGTAAAAATTAGAACAAAAGGAGAGGTAAAGTACTAAGTTTCTCATATCAAGACAGAAAAATGTCAGTAAAATTATTTCATTCAATTAACTTAAGCTCATCTTTTCTGTACTGATTTTTAAATGTTTAATAAAACCTCAAAATAAAATAAAACTAAAAATAATTTATCAGAAATCTAAAAGAAAGCAATATTCTGATTTCTAAAGATGTTCACTTTACTTAATTATGTGGTATTGACATGAACATAGATGCTATTTGCATCATTCCTCTCCATCTTTGATAGCATAAATTTGTAAGACCGGGCTGGGTGGTCTATTCTGTATTATTGCCAAAAAGTGAAAGTTCTTGCAAATATGTTTTTATAAAAATTAAAACATGAGACAACCTCAATTTATTTTATTCCAGAGGTCTCCTAAGTAATTTTCCTTGGAAATTTTCTTTTGCTGCTGAAACAAAAATGATGCCGATTGCCTGTGAGAAGAGGGCTCTTTGAAGATCCAACTGGGACTTCCAACCACCAAGAGGAAAGCTTAGTATAGGAATATATCCTGCACAAAATTAAGTGAGATTACTATTCCTAAATTTTTTTTAATGTGTCCTTGAAAATGTCAAAGCGAGAAAACGAACTGTTAGTTCCATTTTCTTTTCTCTTGGGTGGGTTCTGCCCGGAACATAAGAGTTGCTCCATAATGAACAGCAGTCCTGATGTTTTCTTTTAGGAGTTATGGGTGTCAGTATATCCAGAGATTCAAATGTATTATCTAAATCTGCAACATTTAACAGAAATATATCCTTTCTGTAGGTATGCAGCAATCTTAGCAAAACGTGTCTAATTCCTTTGCTCAATTATGGAATTCAGCATAGAAAGCATTTATTAATAGTAATCTGGAGTCTGTTCTGTACAACCAAGGTACCCTTTAGGTTTAAGCCACTATTTTATAAATAACTGGCAGCTCTTGTAAGGTTGGATTTCTCTGACACCTCTCTAGGAAGATTCTTGGCAGAAAATGCTTGTTGGCTAATATAGCACTTACTGAAATAGGTGCACTTTTTTCTTTAATTTTTTTTTTTTTTTTTTTTTCCTTTTTGTGGAGAACGGGGTCTCGCCATATTACCCAGGCAAGTCTCAAACTCCTGGGCTCAAGCTATCCTCCTGCCTCTGCCTCCCTGAGACCTGGGATTACAGGCGTGAGCCACCACGCCCGGCCTTCTTTAATTTTTAAAATATGCTACTGACTAAATATTGTGAAAGTACTATTATCACTTTCTTCAAACAGGTTTTTCCACAGTTCATCCCAGCTTCTTTAAAAGATTATTGATGCAACATCAGATGTAATGATACCTATACTGATGGCCTCTGATAATTTTTTAACCATGTTTTATTTCCTTATCTCATATGATCAACTGTTGAGCACAATTCACATCTTCAGTAAATTATTCAAAAGAGAGAAAAGATAATCTAACATTTTTATTCTTGCCTTCACTGTATCCAACACTGAGTCCATCTCATAACGTTGCTCAAAAAAGATTTTGTATTCTTATAAGCCTTGCCTTCCAAAATAACCAAAAAAGAAAAGATAAAAGGGAACTTCTAAAAGTCCTAGAGTCCAAGATAAGTCATAAAAGAAACAGAACATTCTGTTTTACCTTCCCAGAGACAGGAACAGCTCACCGATCAATGGTCAAATTTTTGCTGTGAAGTTTCATCATTCTGTTTATTTGACAAGTTCTTTATTTCAGAAGTCTTTTATAAATGTAACAACTTGTTTTAATCAAATTACATACTTATAAGCATTTTATTTTCCTTTTGACTATTTTTCTTGAGATCCCACCAAGATTTGTATGATACATTTTAACCAGTGAAGCCAATGGACTAACATCCATCATGTCCCTAACAGGCCCTTTGTGCTGGGCCTGCAAACTTCACCTGCCTTGGGATGTTCCAACCAAGCAACAACTGGGAGCTTTGCTTTCTGTTTCTCAGCCATGTAGTTAATTTCAGTTTTACAGTCATTTGAATTGTTTCTATCCAGAGCCATTTATTCGTCATTACTGAAAGGCAATTGCTGAGAGGTTGACATTTTTCTTCATTTAGTGGTTTGTCTGTGGGAATGCAAAAATTTTTGTTGACAAAGGTATTCACAACTTTAAACTGGGTCATTCAGAATGCTGTTTATATTATTTTAGCTGAATGGCTAACAAATGGCCCTGTGTCACATACTGTGCCATGATACTATCTTGATTCATCTGTTGAAAAGGCATCGTTATATTTTCTTCTCTCTGTCAACTCCTAGGCAACTCTGAGGACAACCAGTTCTAGGACCATTTCTAGTCTCTGCTGTGAATCTTGTCATTTCATATACTCTCATTTCAATTACAGTATTTGCTACATTTGACTGAGTACAATTCTTTTATGCAAAAAAAAAAAATTATAATGGCCCATGTTAGTATTTTTGGCTTTAAAAAAATTCTTCATTGATGTAGAGCCTTAGAACTAAAAGAGAAAATCTCTGATACTTTCATTGATTGATTCAGTGAATTCTCAAAAAGTCAACAAGAATTTCATATAGCATCTAAAATTTATTTCCTGAAAAAATTCAGTGACATAATATGGGAAAACCCCAAAGTTCCCAAATACAAATATCTTTTCTTTATTTTTTTTTTAGATAGAGTCTCGCTCTGTCACCCAGGCTGGAGTGCAGTGATGCAATCTTGGCTCACTGCAACCTCTGCCTCCTGGGTTCAAGCAATTTTCCTGACTCAGCCTCCCCAATAGCGGGGATTACAGGCACCCGCCACCACGCCCAGCTAATTTTTTGTATTTTTAGTAGAGACAAGGTTTCACCGTGTTGGTCAGGCTGGTCTCAAAGTGCTGACCTCAGGTGTTCCACCGGCCTCAGCCTCCCAAAGTGCTGGGATTATAGGAATGAGCCATAGCGCCCGGCCCCAAATTCAAATTTCTATTGCTCCTCTGCTTTCCTTTCCCCCCCGATATTTGTAATGGTTAATTTTATGTGTCAACTTGATTGAACCACAAGGTACCCAGATATTTGATCAAAAATTGTGGGGTATATCTGTGAGGGTGTTTCTGGGTGAGATTAGCATTTTAACATGTGCACAGAGCATATGCTTTAGCAGAGCATTCTGCTTTAATCATAAACTGAAAAACTCAGTAGAACAAAAAGGCTGAGTAAGAAGGAATTTTGACTTCCTGACTATTTAAGCTTAAAGACATCAGTCTTCTGTCTTCAGACTGGAACTAAACCACTGGCTCTCCTGGGTCTTTCTGACCTTGGATTCTGGTAGTTCTCAGCCTCCATAATCATGTGAGCCAACTCTTTATAGCAAATCTCTTTATACCTATTGGTTATTATCATGGAGCGAACCCTACCTAGTGCAAGACTCTTCCACTCTTTCTTATTCTGCACAACTTGTGAAAAATGGTAACTGATGAGGAGCTCACTTAGAACCTCAGTGATGGTTGCAATGACACTCATGTTTCATTTTTCTAGACACACAATATGAACTATCTAAAGTTTGTAAATTTACATATAGGTGCTACTATTTCAAACACACACCCTGACAGTTTACATTAACTGTTTCCCCAGAGTAATAAAGAGCATGAATGAGTAGGAATATTTTGTAGCCACTTGAAGTTGCTGGACTTTGAATACTTACATAACTACTAGATCCTTGACTAAAAACCTACTTTTCTTCTATGTGACAGTATCCATATTACTATTCTGAGAAAGATTTAGTAGGCCAATGGTAATGAAAAGTCAATGTAATTTACTTAGAAATGACTAATGAACCAAACAGACATCTTTTTACACCAACTTACTATTAACTCCTTATTAGAACCAATAGCCAATTAGTTTTACAGATAAAAGTAGAATAGGTGTCACAATTCAGGTAGTCCTTTTTAAACATTACTACCAATTTTCCCAGTGTTTGTGAGGACCAGTGTCTTTCACGGGAACTAGAGGAATAATAAATTATCTTGTTTGAAAATATTTCTGATACATACAAATTTTGTGATACCTCTACCTTCCAGGTAAAGAAGTCAAAACACAAAGGATATTCATTTGTCTTAGATTTGAGAAGCCATAATCCACATAGTTGTTCAAAATGACTAGTGATATCGGTCAGGCACGGTGGCTCATGCCTGTAATCCCAGCACTTTGGGAGGCCAAGGTGGGCGGATCATCTGAGGTCAGGAGTTCAAGACCAGCCTGACCAACATGGAGAAACCCAGTCTCTACTAAAAATACAAAATTAGACGGGCGTGGTGACACATGCCTGTAATCCCAGCTACTAGGGAGGCTGAGGCAGGAGAATCGCTTGAACCCGCGAGGCAGAGGGGGCTGTGAGCCGAGATGGCGCCACTGCATTCCAGCCTGGGCGACAGAGCGAGACTCCGTCTCAAAAAAAAAAAAAAAAAGTGAAACTCCGTCTCAAAAACAAACGAACAAACAAAAAACACAAAATGACTAGTGATATTTAACAAAATAGTATTCTTATATCCACCCTATGATAAATTACTCACTATAGTTGGTCTCCTTTTTTTGTTCACTATTGGCCTGTGGTCTGCCTTTTTTAGAGATATCTCTTTGATTTTAGTTGGAGAGATCAACAATATATTTAACTGTACTGCTCCAATACTTCACAGAATCTTATGTTATTTGTTTTAGTATTTAATATTGATTTAAAGACTTTAGATTTTCTTGGAGGGTCAGCACTCATCCAGGAAATAGATAATATCCTGTCATATTCAACTGATTTCATTAGTTCTCAAGAGGGTTCTATATTTCCCTTGACATGTTAGTACCAATATGGCACAAAATCTCCAAAACAAAATAGAATTCTTACAGAAAAAAAATCTGTTACCTAGGATATGAATTCCAATATGATGGATGGAAATGTTTACTACATAGATTAAAGAGTTTCAGAAATACCTAATACCTATCACAAAGATATTTTAGTGGATTCTCTACTTAACAGGATGTCACAGGCAATCTCTATGCGAAATCACTAAACCCTCTATTCTAGAATTTCTCCCCTGGAAACCTGAAATAGATTTTACAATTTTGACCCTTAAAATTTTGTATGCAAAATATTACCAAACTGTATTTTTATTGGTGAATAGAAAATAAAAAAGTGAGCTTGAGTCCTGCCGCAGAAAACAAGAACTCATTACCTACTATTGCTTATCTAAGCCACTCTCTGAACCCTTTTGCTATGTCATTTTCTTTTGTCTGGAATATGTAGAGGTTTCTTAGTCACATCTGTGTTTAACACCCAAATAGACCAAGAAGTTACATTGTGAGTTTGAAAGATATATTAATCTTTAACTTTACTATTGACAATTTTTTCCAAAGTATCAACACCAGCTTTCATTTTTACAAACAATTCCATATTATAGTATTTTCAAACTTTTAGCATTTTTTTTAAAATTTATGATTTATATTCGAGTTTACCAAATACCAAATAATTTAAACACTTTTTTGCTCACCCTTTTCTTGTTGTTCTCTATTGAACATGTAGATGCAATTCCTTGTTGCTTATTTCAACATGTAACATTTATGCTTTTGTCATCTCAAAAAAGTCTTTATTTCATGTTTGCTTTTGAATGAGTTTTTCTCATATAGTTGACAGTTCTTTAGTTGAGCACTTTAAATGAATTATTTCATCATATTTAAGGATCTATTGTTTACCCATAAAAAATCGATGTCCATTTGTAGCTTTTTGTAGATAATCTGTGTTTTCTCTTTAGAAACTCCTAATATTTTTTTTTTTATTATTATTATCAATAGAATGCAATTTCACCATAAGGTGCCAACACATGGCTTTGCTTGTATTTCTCCTTTTTGGGATAGAGTGTTTTTCCTAAATATGAGAGCCTATCAGTTTCTATAATTTAAAAAAATACTTTATACTATCTTTGTAAATATTTTTTCACTCTTGTTTGCTCTATTCTCCTCTTTACTAATTCTCACTAGTGGGATTTTGGAGCATTTCATTTACTTCTCTTTCACTTTTAACTTGTAATTCATATCTTCCGTGTCTTTTTATTTTTATTTTATAATTCCTTAGCTCTGTCTTCCAATTCATTAATTATGTCGTTTACTCTATTGAGTGTCATGTTGAACCCTTCATATGTTCTTTTTTTATTTTAAGGATCATATTTTTATTTCTAGGATTCCTATTCAATTGTTTTTATAAACTGGTTATTCTGTTTAATAATGATCTGATATTCACATTCGGTTTCTTTTTCTTCTTTTTTTCCCTTTGAATTTTTAAATTTCATTTATTGGAAACCTCTTTGCATTTCCTATCATATAATCCATGTGGCAATTTATGACTGTTTTTATAATTGTTGACTTTTTCAAGGCAATTTGTTCCTATATGAGCTTTGTGATATTAGAATACCTACAGCAGTTATTTTTTATGGAATTCATCAGTTGTGGAGGTATTCCCAGAAACAATTTCACATCCATATCTACCATGATCTTCTAAGTTTCACTGTTCTGGACCTATTTTCAGCATGAGTTTTCTACATTTCAAGGTAGTGTGAATTTGCATGCCACAAATATGCAATGCAAGGGCTTAGCATTTTGATTTGTTATGAGGGAGTTTTTCTCCTCATTAGCCATGACTATCAACCCACTCTTATGACTAATACATGCAAATATTTATAGGATATAGCCAGAGTCTCCATCTAGATATGGTTAAAACTCATAGATCTAAAATACAGATGACATATAAGATTGTACTTAGATAAAGATTATTCAAATTCCACTTATTTGAAGTTGTCTGAACAATACATATATGAAGAAACAAGGCCATAGATGTCTGAGTTGATTTTCTTATGAGATGTGTTTGAGGAGTTTGTCTTTCTTGACAATCACAGTGTTTGCTGTTTCTTGCTGCTTTCTAATTCAGTCCCCATTTAATGTACCACTTTTGTTTCCTAGCCTCCAATTTACTACAACCTTGTTTCCCTCTGAACTTCCAGATGTTGATTTATCTCATCTTTCAGTAAGCACTTTTTTCCCTTTAATTTAAGTCAATGTTTCTTGAGCTAACTACCAAGTCCTCTCACCTCTCTGTCTTGGTAAACATTCACATTAAACTCTGGATTAATACACATTCACAGGGACTTTTTCCACCAACGGCTCTGAATGAATTTCAATAAAAAACCTGTCCTAGTTCCTTGGTGTAGCCCCAAAATATCTGCTTTTGGATAATTGGACTACGGAGGCCCAAGAAAGGATTAGGCTAATGCCAACTGGCTAGGAATGTCAGGCAAGTCTCTCTTTTGAAAATGAGACTCCAGATCAGATCACTGTAACTTTGTATAGGACTGGTTTCCAGAAAGAGGATTCCTTTTTTTCTAGCACAGATATTCCTCTATAGCCTACTGCTAATCTCACAGCCTACAGAGGAACGCTCAGCCTCCACAAAGCTTATCTAAATCCTGCTGTTCTCAAGATGAAGCCAGAATTGTACATGTTTCTCTAGTAGACTGCAGGGAAAAGTAAAGTGGTCTACAGATAGATTGTGTGTATATCTTAAATTACTGGAATAGGATTTATTCAGAGCAAGGACTGATATAACTGGAGAATAGGAAAGGAGTGAATGTAAGTCCCTTTATAACTATAAAATACTATAAAATATATATATAGTTCCATTAAGATAACATTAAACATAGTAAGCCTATGTTTTATGAATGCCTTTAGACTCACATAGTGTCTGGTAGCAATCCATCTTGCAGAAATAATTCAAATCAGCTTTTAGATTAATACAACATAAAATCATCTGCCTTAGCATGTAAGAGCAGAAGCTACTTCCTAAAAATTCTGGCTTCTGGTTAAAAACCCATGTGTGGTTTTTCAGGCCTGATCATCAACAACTCTAAAGAATTTACCTGGCAGGTCTCATGAGGGAAAGCTGCCCTCCCCACACCACACTGGGTGAATAGCCGTTGGGTGCATTGCAACTCTAAAAGGAGTTGCAACAAGGACACAGTGCCCCCTGGCCAATCATACTTTCAGGTATATTTGTTTTTCTAGCCCAGGAACCTTTATTCCTAGGTCTCCTTATCTTAGGTCTTGACCACAGGTCTTCTTCAGGTTCCTCTGCTGAAGAGAGGGAAACTTTGAAGATACTTTCTCCATCACTCTGACTCAATAATCAGTACTTTTCCACTCCTAACCCTACACCTCTCTCTCTTCTTAGGCCTTGGGTTCATTAAACTGCAGGAGCCTTGTGTTCAGATTCCCTTGACAGTGAGGTGACCTCCCCCTGATCTATCTGACCCTCTATGGGAGCATCATTCCCTGGCAGGGAGTGTTGGAGTAAGAATGTAACAGAGGGAATCACCACTTTCTCTGGTGTTAAACTCTTGAATATGCTCTTGCAGTAAACAATTAAGGACTTCACTGTTTACTCTCATGTTGGCTCCTCGTTGCTTTAGCTCACACATAGCAGCTCAGCTCTGTCTGCAGCTCAGGTGCCTGACATCTCTGGTGTTGAATACTTGGCCTTGTTATTAGGTGTGGAAATACCTCTCAATTGCTCCTATGCGCCAACTACTCTCAGTAAAACACCTGACATCATCCACACTAACTACAAAATGTTACGGCTAGAATTAAGATGACGTCAGAGTAACTTCTTTGAGGGGTCACAACTCTTGGCCTAAAAGACCAGCTAGACTGTCCTCTTTTCATTTGAATACTTCTCATGTATAAAGTTATATCAACTGAATTATTCATGTTGAGCTATATGAATTTGTCATTGAAATTGTTATCTGGGTATGAAATAAGAGAGTTAATAAGCTTCTATAGCATTGAGAAGCTGCTAGTGAAGACATATCCTAGCTTTCTATTTTTAAATAAATTACATTAGAATAAATTTAGTAAATCTCCACTAGGTTATATATTCCCCAATACCATGTAGAAATTCTTCCTTAATTAATTTGCAAACTACTGCTTACAACCGAAGTTTTCACAGAGAAGATATTTCATTAGTATTTTCCAAAGTCAGGACTTTTTTCACCTTTTATAAAACATACATTTCTTTTAATAAAACAATGAGAACTGAATAGTTTATAATGCTTCTTTTTACCATGATTTCTCAGAAACTCAAGACTAGGATTTGTTTGGTATTATCTATTTTTTAAGTTTTATTTTTAATTTTAAACCTGGTTTTGATTTTTTGTGTCTTATTTCAACTCACTTTAAAATACTTTAAGAATTATTTTCAAAAGGTGTAAAAATAAATAAGTAAAGTACTGATGTTTAACCATCAGCCAATATATAATTGTTAATTTAATTTAGAATCAAGTAAAATAAGTTAAAATAAATGTTAATATAAATTGTTTTAAAATAAAATCTCAAAATATTCAAAGAATATATCAAATTGCAAATTTAAACAAAGACTGTCTCTAGATAATACCAACATAATTACAAAAAAAGAGGCAAATTAAATGGTTTTATGAACTAGCAGTTTTTTTACTTATTACATTTGAATGGCATGTCTGCAATTGACCTCAGAGAAATGTAGGTGAACTTGAATAAGTGCAAAATATGATACCAGTAAGCATTTATTTTTTGCGCTTTTTAATACATCTCTCTATCTCTAGTCAGCAGAATCCAAATCTCCTGAGTGAGAATTAGAATGTTAGAACAGTAATGCAAAGAAAGGTACAGGTGAGTTTCAGTATTAGGCTCCTATATGAGTGTTTGCTATTCAAAACAGGAAGCTATGAGAAAAGCTGAATTTGTAGTCTACTTTATAGCTATGGATTGGAAAAAGCATAGAAAGTGGTCAAAGTACCCAGGCAGGATTCCTGGATCCTAGAGGAAGGTAACCTGGATTAGAGTTGTAAGGAAGGAAAGGAGGCATTTTCTTGGGAGTAGAAGTGGAAGAGTGTGGAGAAAAGGGAAACTGGCTCTACAAGTGCCAATCCGAGGAGTTCATAAGTCCAATAGAGACTGCGGAACATTCATCCAGGAAGATGGGTTAGAATGTGAAAACCAACTCCTCCTTTTTCAATGAGCCTATCAATATGTTTTGCTGAGGTGCTGAATTAGCTGTTTTTAGCAAAAGCTGCTAATCTTGCTTTGGTGGTCTAACTTAAGGGTATGTATTTGTGCACTGAGATTTTAATGAATCTTCTAATTGCCCTGAATTTCCAACCTCCTACTTCCATACTTTGAGCTAGGACTCATAAGTTGCCAGAAAAAGAGGGTGGAGTCTTTGGGTCATTGAGAAGGTTTAATACTGAAGAAAACACCAAGTTATTGTACTTAGAAATGACTTGGACATCATAAAACTCATTTCCTTAGTGCACAAAGTGTAACCTTTTCAATGTATTTTCTCATTTGTAAAACTGAGATAATAATGCCAACCTGGAAGATTATTGTGAGAGTTTCAGTTATGTAAATCACATTACACTATGCCTAGAACATGATAAACATTCAATTAATTATAGCTAATAATTATTTTTGCTTAACAGAATAGAATTTCTCATACAGCTTTACCATTTCCTTTTAGCATAATGATTATATTTTTAATTTTAAAATTATTGATTATTTAAACATGGTAATCTAAACTATTCTATATTTGTATGTTTTATGTCTGTGTCTTCAAATATTAGCTATTCTTTTTCATTTGTGTATTCAGTCACTCAACAACTATGTATTGAGCACCTACTATGCAATTGAAACTGAGTTAACAGAAAATCAAAGAGGCACAAACTTCTGCTCTCTGGAGCTTGGACTCATAATATTATTATTATCATTAAGAGCCAGCTATGTATTAGCTACCACATTATACACCTTGCACATAGAATCTTATCAAATAAATAGCGATGTTTGTGATATTCTAATATATCAATGGAAAGAAATAATTTCATTTATCAATGTAACTACATGATAAGGAGCCAAGTAACCAATATAATTCTTAGTTCTAGCGTAAACCACCATTAAACTACTTTTGATATGTAATAAATGATGATAAAAAATTAGTGCAGATTCTGAAATTGAGTATGGTAATATGGTATCTCCTTTGTGTGGCTGTAATGTTATCAAGTCGAGATGAGAGTGGCTTACAATATGAATTGCCTCTTTCAGTGGTGGTAGTAGTATTTGCACCGCACCAAGCCAACACTCTTAGTGACTCCCTGTTACAATCATTAGGGTATATTATAAGGACACTGTCAACAGTGCAGAGAGTGACCAGAAAATGATCATGGTTTCATACAAAGACCAAACCTGAAACTTCTTATATTTAAGCATCGTGTTCTAACCAATGTAACTGATAACCATAAATAAATTAGAGATTTTAATTCCTAGATATGTTCAGCATGCAATGAACATTCATTTTTCTTTCAAATATGATTTGAAGTTTCCAACAACTAGACAAGTGTAGTGCTAGGTGAAAAGCCAGGAGAAAATTTAAAGATACTTGGGAATACAACGGATCCTTTTATTTTAGTGCTGTTGCCCTTGCCATTCCCTCTCCCTGGAATGACAGAAACCCATATAGTTTCTTCCTCCAGTTATTTCTGGTCTTTGTTGGAAAAGGGCACCTTTTGGCAGTTAATAATGTAAAAAAGGCTACATTGACATGGTTAAATTCCCAGGACCTTCAGTTCTTTAAGGATGGACTAAATGGCTGGTATCATCACTTATAAAATTGTCTTGATCTTGATGGAGCTTATGTTGAGAAATAAAGTCTGTAGTTTTATTTTATTTTTAATTCCATTTTGCTGTAAACCTTTTGAAGCTCCCTCATAGTGCTCATACTTATTTAACTCCTCACCCATTCCCCTGACCATTACATTTGGTTTTAACTGCCTACTAAACTTGCTTTAAGGCAAATCATTGGGCAGTTCAAAGTTCACCAACCTAATGGGAATATATAGTATGTTTTTTAATCTCTCTAGTGTTTGAAGCAGCATTTTTTGAGAAGTCTGCTATTTTTTCTTTCCCCATCTTGTTCTTTCTTGATGTTCCTTCTACTGTCTTCCTTTGGCAATATATATTTAGGTGTGGTATCCAGGACTCCTTCCTTGACCAAATTCCCTCAATAAACACACTGTCTGATTTTGTTCACTGTCATAACATTATCTATTATTATCTGTGACTATCACATTGCCTATGTCAGAGTCTGCCAACAGCCTCTCCTTTAGGGTTGGATAATTTGTTTGGGGGCGGAGTATTGACCTTTGTAGCATCATCTACCCACTGGATCTCAGTAACAAACCCATCACACTATTAGATTGTGACTTATAAAAAATGTTTCCAGACATTGCCAATACTCCCCAGGGTGCAAAATTGCTCCCAGTTGAGAACCACTGGTCAAGAAAATGGCAAGAAACATTCAAACCTGAATTTAACCCAAGCTGATTTCCTTGTTTACAGTCTTGTCCACTTGCAATATATAACCCTCCACGCTGTCACAGTAGTCCTTACAAAACACAAATACAACCATGGCATTCTCCTTCTGTCATGGTTTCCCATTTGGCTGCATAATGAAACAACCCAACACCCAGAGAACTTATATCAGATAAAAATCCTTACACTCCAACTCCCAAATATTTCGATTTAACATTATTATTTTGCAACAATTTGACTGTATTCCTGAATTAAACTCCTTTGGCTTTTCTCTCTGGAAAATGCAACTCTCAGCTCATGTATCACCAACACCAGTAATTCTTTTCTGTACCACCCACACACTGCAAACCCACTCTGTCCCACCAAATGAACCCTGGACAATATTAGGCCATATTAATATTAGGCTTGATTATTTGATTTTTTCATTTAGTTCACATCTTACTAGATAGACAATACACATATATCCTATAGATATCCTATGTATATACATTGATACATAGATATCTTATATAGAGAGAGATACATATATAGAGTTATCCTATCTCAGTCCCTAAACATTTTTAATACATAGGAAATGCTGTAATTTTTATAGTTTTGCTTTCTAATACAGATTCTTGTACATAATGGATATTCGACTGCTAGTTGATTTTTTTATTCTTAATAACTAATGATTGTTGTCATGTCCATTTCCTTTGGCAAAAGTGTGTTCCTATGAAATTTTAAAGCTTCTGGCTTTCTGTGGCAGATCAGGCAGAAGTATGACCTTTTTTTTTCTCACAATGCCACCTTTGAATAATAGTAGACAAGTTCTAAACAGAATAGCTTCATATCAAAGAGCAAACATGCTGAGTTTGGGAAGGACTAGGAGCAGGCTGGTAACATTAGTTAAAAATGCATTTGACCAGTTATAGAGCAAACCAAGTTAACAGCAGCTTAATCAAATATGAATTTACTTTTCTTTCTTAATAAGAGTGAAGGTAAGCAGTTGATGGTTACTGTGGTTGCTCAACAAACAATGACTTCAGAGTCTCAGTTCCTTTTGTGCTCTGCCATCCTCAGAATTTTTGCTTTAATTTTCATTGTTCTAAAATGGTTTCTGTTTCTTTGAATTTAATTTCCTTTTAGGGAAGGAAGAAAGGAAGGGAGGGAAGGAGGGAGGGAGGGAGGGAGGGATAATGAGTTACCTGAATCTGTTGCATTTTATCAATAAAGTACAACCTTTCCCAGAAGTTCCACTCTCAGACTCCTGCCTTCCTCATAATGGGCAGAGCTCTGTTATCTATCCATCCTCAGTTGCCAAGGGCATAGCGGGGAAGGATTTTTGGTTGCATCCTGGGTGAGGTCTATAAATGCATTTCTAATATATGAAAAGTCTCTAGGAGGATATCGAGAGATAGCACTTCGTGGATATTGGTCAACATTCAAAACCAGTTCAGAAGTGTATAGTGAATATAAGAGCTGATTTATCCAATATTGCTTCCCAACGACTCCAAACACAGAGATTACAAAACAAAGAATAGAAGTGGGTAGTAGGACCAAAAACAGGAAGGTTAGCTGAAGAAATGCCCCTAAAGAAATTTCCCAGTAGGGACCACTCCTCTACACACTGCTCTCCAAAACTCAGTTGTTGAGAGTGATTAGAAACCTGGCATATATACAGAACAAAAAACAGATGGTGCTTTTCTAAAAAAGTATGATGATCTGTCTGGGAATAGCTGAGGTTTTAAGTGTTGATGTTGGTATGCAAGAATATCATCCTCTACATACTGGCATTTAGTGGGAGAGGTCCTAGCCTACTTTCTACAAACATACTAAAGACAAGTCTACCGGTTCCCAAAGTGTTATCTTTTTATGGAAGAAGATAATTAGGATTTGAAGCTAAATTCACAACAGAAGAGGATATCCATATCAGTTACTTATGTTAATTGACTCAGTTCTTTATTTTAAAACATGAATGGCTAAATAAGGATCACCAGACATTTAGGCACATTAAGAATACAAAATAAATGGTCTAACATGAATAAACAGAAAAATTTGAAAAGAAAAAAATTATTTATGGATCAAAGAAAACACGTAAAAATCCTGAGCATCACCTGAAAGAAATTAAAGATAAGCAAAAGCAAGCAAATAGTAGTTTTTTTCTTTCTTTTTTTCTTTTTTTTTTTTTTAAAAAAGGCTGTAAGTAAATACAGGAAATCAGAAAACAAGGAAGTCAGGTGACTGGATGGAAATAAAATATTCTGAGGGAGTCCTAAAGGTTAAATTGAAGAAAATCCAGAATATGCACTCGTCAAAAACAGAGGCCAAGCCCAGCAGTGGCTCATGCCTGTAATCCCAACACTTTGGAAAGCTGAGACAGTAATATCACTTGAGGCCAGGATCTTGAGACCAGCCTGGGCAGCATACTGAGACCCCCTGTCTCTAAAAAATTAGCCAGGCCGGGCGCGGTGGCTCAAGCCTGTAATCCCAGCACTTTGGGAGGCCGAGACGGGCGGATCACGAGGTCAGGAGATCGAGACCATCCTGGCTAACCCGGTGAAACCCCGTCTCTACTAAAAAAAATACAAAAAACTAGCCGGGCGAGGTGGCGGGCGCCTGTAGTCCCAGCTACTCGGGAGGCTGAGGCAGGAGAATGGCGTGAACCCGGGAGGCGGAGCTTGCAGTGAGCTGAGATCTGGCCACTGCACTCCAGCCTGGGCGGCAGAGCAAGACTCCGTCTCAAAAAAAAAAAAAATTAGCCAGACATGGAGGCATGCAACAGTAATCCTAGCTATTTGGGAGGCTGCGGTGGGAGGATTACTTGAGCCTATGAGTTCAAGGCTGCAGAGAGCTATGGTTGTGCCCTTGCACTCTAGCCTGGGCAACAGAATAAGACCCTGTCTCTTAAACACATACACACACATTCACACACACACACACACACACACACACACACACACACACAGAATATGACAGCAAAATAAACAAAACATATCAATCCAGGAAGCCTGATATTTAACTAATAGAAATGAGAGAAAAGGAAAGAAAGAAAAGAAAAATGGAAAAAAAAAACAAATTATCCATAAAATCTAACATTTCGCAATTTCAAAATAATATTAAAAATATTCTACATTTTATTATAAATTTAAATATAAATTTTAGAATACTTAAGATAAGAAAAAGAATAATTCTAGATGGGGAAAATTCTTCCAACGACTAAAGAAAGAACAGTAATTTTTCCCAAAAAAAGGTCTACCAGAAAGAAATGAGATTTCACTGGGATTATCTTCCTACCACAAGTGATTGCAGCAAGCCCTTTAAAATTCCGAGGAAACCTAGGTTTCTTGTTTCAAACGCCATTATTCTATGCTGTGCTTTATGATGTAGGGACAAGGACTTGCAAATCATATTCCTCCCTTGCCACCTGGATTCTTTGTTAATCTCTCACAATACAAGATGCTAGAGGGAGACTCACCTGCCAAAAACAAACACACAAACAAACATGCAAATATATAACAAAGGGTACTGCTTTTTCCTGTTTGATTAATGCTCCTAGCTACATATCCCCAACTATGCTTTTTCTCCCCATAGCACAGCTTTTTGTTTGCATTATTCCACCACTTCCAGAACCAGTTTTATTATATCATCTCGTACACACGCTTACTCACAGGCTGGACCTCTCTTAAGTTCCGAGGTCTGTGACTAGTGCTATGAGGCTCCTCAGAGTTCCTGAGCTGCCAGTTGAGCATCCTTTGCTACCTCAGAGCCCTAGAGATGATATCTCCTTACTGATGTTACTACTTCCATCATCTCTCTCTCTCTCTCTTTTTTTTCTATTTGCCTTTTCAGTAATGCATCATCAATTTTTTGACATTATTTTATTTTTTGAATAGCTGGTGTGATTTTCTTCTTCTTTTTGGACCCTCCCTAACACAGCCCCTACCCCAATTTTAAAGTATGAAGGCAAATTGTTAAAATTTTAAAAAAGCAAAGCTCTGAAAATTGTACTTCCCACGTGATTTTTTTTTTTTTTTTTTTGAAAACATAAAAGGGTGGGAGAAGTGGTCCAGAAAAATCAAAGAGAAAAAAAAAAAAAAACTATAGCATTTAAGAAACAGTGAAGTTAATCCAGGAATGCAAAAAAAAAAAAAAAAAAAATCAAGATATAGCTATGTAGTAAACAGAATTAATAATAGCTATAGATTTAAGCAGGAAGTTGGAAGATTCTTGATAACAGCTCTTCAAGAAAAAAGTGGATTACACGTGATAAATACGATTAAGACGTCAATAATCTTAGTGTAAAAGTGAAAGCATAAGCTTAAATAGTGGCAATAAAACTCTTTAGGAAATAAATGAAGAGAATAAGAATCTATGCAAATAAACCATGGTTCAAATGGGTAGCAAATTAATAAATAGCATGATTTTGAAACATTTATGAAAATATAAAAACAAAACATAATTTATTCAGATTGTTATCTCAAACTTATTTGGAAGAATGGTTAACTAGGTTTGATTATATATCCCTTTCTTTAGGACTGTTGTCACTAACTACTTTGTTCTGAAATGAACATTATTCATGCACTTTTAATAAGGTGAGTTTTTTTCCCCAATTTTTGAGATTAATCTAGAGTAGAAAACTTTATAAGAAAGTATTTGATTGAACCCCAAATTATTATTACATAATGGAATACAACTCTAACAATCATTGAAATTTATATTATTTTAAAAAAATCTTTTCAGTGTCATACAAACTTAAAGTCGTGTTATGTTAAATTAAGTGATAGACAATCATGACATGTCTGAGTCATTTCCAAGTAAATTAAAATACTGAAACATTATTCTACGTAAGTTTATAGGCTGGGCGCGGTGGCTCACGCCTATAATCCCAGCACTTTAGGAGGCCGAGGCGGCCGGATCACGAAGTCAGGAGATGGAGACCATCCTGGCTAACATGGTGACACCCCGTCTCTACTAAAAATACAAAAAAATAGCTGGGCGTGGCGGCGGGCGCCTGTAGTCCCAGCTACTCTGCAGGGTGAGGCAGGAGAATGGCGTGAACCCGGGAGGCGGAGCTTGCAGTGAGCTGAGATCCGGCCACTGCACTCCAGCCCGTGAGACAGAGCGATTCTCCGTCCAAAAAAAAAAGAAAAAGAAAAAGTTTGTTTATATAGCTAGGCTTGTTAGAAAATATGTACTGTTCCACGTTGAAAAATTGTTTTACAGAAAGCCTAAAAGTTAAAATTATTTGCTTCTTCAGTTTTCACTAGAAATTAAGGTTACTATGAGTGAAAATTTTAACTAATCTATGTCAGCAGTCCCCAACCTTTTTGGCACCAGGGACCGGTTTTGTGGAAGACAAGTTTTCCACCGACCGGGGCAGTGGGGATGATTTCAGGATGATTCAAGTGGGTTATATTTATTGTGCACTTTATTTCTATTGTGACATTGCAATATATAATGAAATAATTTTACAACTCACGGTAGTGCAGAATCGGAGTCTTGACCTTGTTTTCCTGCAACTAAACAGTCTCAGGATGATGGGAGACAGTGTTAGATCATCAGGCATGGTCTTCTCTCAAGGAGCGTGCAACCTAGAATCTCCTCACAAAGAGCGCGCAAGCCAGATTCTTCGCATGCGCAGTTCACACTACATCTCACGCTCCTATGAGAATCTAATGCTGATGCTGATCTGACAGGAGGCGGAGCTCAGGGAGGAATGAGAGTGGCGGGGAGTGGCTGTAAGTACAGATGAAGCTTTGCTCCCTTGCGGGCTACTCATTTCCTGCTCTGCAGTCCCGCCCAGATCCTAACAGGCCATGGTACCAGTGTGTGGCCCAGGGTTTGAAGACCCCAGATCTATATAATTAGAACTACTATATACAAGAAACAGTTCTGTATACAGAGTGTATGAGAAAAGTAACATGTTCTATGGCATGAGGTTGTGGTTTTTGTTAAGTAACAGTAATTTTGTCTAAGTTAAAGGGTATCTAAAAGTTATTCCAAAATAAAAAAAAGATAAAATGGTATAGATAAAATTAGATGATTATAAACAGTTGGGGGAAAAAGAATTAAAACATTTAAGAGACTATACAAGGTTGATGAAAATCTTATCCTGTGTAGTCAAAACTGACTGAGATTGACAGATTTGTTTACAAGGTTTTCTTAAAAATAACTTTATGGCCAGGTGCAGTGGCTCACGCCTGTAATTCCAGCACTTTGGGAGGCTGAGGCAGGAGGATCAAGAGGTCAGGAGATCGAGACCATCTTGTCCCACACAGTGAAACTCCATCTCTACTAAAATACAAAAAATGACCCGGGTGAGGTCTTGTGCACCTGTAGTCCCAGTTACTCGGGAGCCTGAGGCGGGACAATCACTTGAACCTGGGAGGTGGAGATTGCAGTGAGCTGAGATCATGCCATTACACTCCAGCCTGGTGACAGAGCGAGACTCTGTCCCCCACAAAAAAAAAAAAAAGAAGAAGAAAAGAAAAGAAAAATAATGTTAGCTTTAACCTTAATAGTAAACTGATATAAAACTAAAATTTGATTTTTTTCTTCGAGACAAAATTTTGATATTATAAAAATAAAAAGTTTTGTAAACTTCACAAAAAGGTGGGGGGAGAAAAAGAGAAAGATTCTGTGTGTCTCATGCTGTTTTTATTAGATCTTCTGATTATTTTAAAAACTAAATTTACTCTATCAAAGAGTAAAGATTTTTGCTTTTTGAGATCTTTTCTTTATTATTTTGGCTAAATGAATGACTATTATTTTATAGTGATCTGTGATTCTATTTTGATCAAATGCTCTAAACTTTTGACAGTTTTGACAGTCTTCTCAAAATCAAATTTCAAAATCAAAAGTCTTTTTGACATCAACGTAACTTTAGCATGATCCAGAGGCCCCTGAAGCATGTGAAACAGAGATAAGAAACTTGCTTATTTTGTGTATTAAATTATATAGGAGGCATCATATAAGAAATATTTACTCTTCCATGAGTTATATTTATATGAAAGTTTATTAATATGTGTTCCAAATTTGTTCAAGATTCTTAAAATTTTGATATGTCTTGGTATATGTTATTAGTTGTGATTATAATTATTATATAAAATTGTGGTAAGACACCTAAAATAACCAAATTTTCTTTATAATTGCATGTTTAGACATGGCCATTTTAGGTCTTGTCAATAGTTAATTGCTTTGTTGTGGTACTTTCTTTTTTTCTGAATGCTTTTTGCAAATCCTAAAGTATTTTGTCTTCAAGGAGGTTCATAGTAAGGATAAGAAAAAAATCTGTAAAACTACAGAAATACAGGTTTCTGACAATTATGAGGTTGTGTCATTAGACTGGGTCAAAATTTCCAGAACTTTAATTTTAAGAGTAGAATAAAATCACTCATAAAATCACTAACCCAATATCAAACAAAACAATAATTAATGAAATGGAACTAAACTGATGAAGGAATGAAATTATGTTTATGACTTTTTTGTTTAAAACATTCCCGATTCTTTTCTCTCTTTCTCTCACTGTCTCTCTCTTCAGCTAAGTATAGCTTTACAGCAATTTGGTAAAATATGCTTTTGTGAGAAAAATTAAAATATTTACCTTTCACTCTACCTGATCCCTCCAGAAGCAGAAACTGTTTGTGAGTATTCTTATTTCATGGAAATATACTGTTTACACAAGTTTAATAAGAATCTCTTTTATTTTATAACATGACATAATTGAAAACGCTGGTTATTTCACCAAGGCTTTGATTAGAATGTCATATTATCAGATATGACCAGACTGCCTTTGGAAATTAAAGTTAAATTTATGGAGCCATTAAAAATCTCCTTGGGATAAACTGGCCTGATACCTTAAAAGTATGATTCACATGGTTATCTTAGAGTTGGGTAAAGAATGTCACTTCCTGGCAGGCCCAGGAATCTGAAGATATTTGGGGGGATCTCAAGAAGAGAGGTATTCACCCAATTCATAAAGGTATTACAACGTTTGAGAGCAAGTCAAATTCTTGGCTTGGCTTTCCAGCTTTGAGAGACTTTTAAAAGTCTAATCTGAAATTCCTGATGAACAAGTTCCAGCAAAGCCAGCTTAAAAAGACTTTATACGAGCAATCACCATTATTGTAAGATGTACGCAAATAATTAGACCAAGGATGAAGCATTTTGCAAATAAATTTGCCTTACTAATAATTTATCTTTGGTGAAAATGGAGAACCAGAGAGAGAAAAATTGTTTCAGGAAAAAAAAAAAAAAAAAAAAACTTGTATTTACTGTAGCCTTGGTACCAGCATGGTACTGGTACCAAAACAGATATTTAGACCAATGGAACAGAACAGAAGCCTCAAAATTACACCACACATCTAAAACATCTGATCTTTGACAATCCTGACAAAAACAAGCAATGGCAAAAGGATTCCCTATTTAATAAATGGTGTTGGGAAAACTGGCTAGCCATATGCAGAAAACTGAAACTGGACCCCTTCCTTACACCTTATATAAAAGTTAGCTCAAGATCGATTAAAGACTTCAACATGAGACCTAAAACCATAAAAACCCTAGAAGAAAACCTAGGCAATACCATTCAGGACATAGGCATGGGCAACGACTTCATGACTAAAACACCAAAAGCAAAGGCAACAAAAGCCAAAATTGACAAATGGGATCTAATTAAACTAAAGAGCTTCTGCACAGCAAAGGAAAATATCATCAAATTGAACAGGCAACCACAGAATGGGAGAAAATTTTTTGCAATTGATCCATCTGAGAACGGGCAATATCCAGAACCTTAAGAACTTAAACAAATTTACAGGAAAAAAACAAACAACCTCATCAAAAAGTAAGCAAAGGATATGAACAGACACTTCTCAAAAGAAGACATTTATGCAGCCAACAAAAATATGAAAAAAAGGCTTATCATCACTGGTCATTGAAGAAACGTAAATCAAAACCACAATGAGATATCATCTCATGCCAGTTAGAATGGCTCTCATTAAAAAGTCAGGAAACAACAGATGCTGGAGAGGATGTGGAGAAATAGGAACACTTTTACACTGTCAATGGGAGCGTAAATTAGTTCAACCATTGTGGAAGACAGTGTGGTGATTCCTCAAGGATCTAGAACCAGAAATACCATTTGATCCAGCAATTTTATTACTGGGTATATACCCAAAGGATTATTAATCATTCTACTATAAAGACACAGGCACACGTATGTTTATTGCGGCACCCTTCACAATAGCAAAGACTTGGAACCAACCCAAATGCCCATCAATGATAGACTGGATAATGAAAATGTGGTACATATAAACCATGGAATGCTATGCAGCCATAAAAAGGATGAGTTCATGCCCTTTGCAGGGACATGGATGAAGCTGGAAATTGTCATTCTCAGCAAACTAACACAAGAACAGAAAACTAAACACAGCATGTTCTCGCTCATAATTGGGAGTTGAACAATGAGAACACATGGACACAGGGCAGGGAACATCACACACCGGGTCCTTTTGGGGAGTAGGCGGCTAGGGGAAGATAGCATTAGGAAAAATACCTAATGTAGATGACGGGTTGATGGGTGCAGCAAAACCACCATGGCACTCGTATATCTATGTAACAAACCTGCACTTTCTGCACATGTACCCTAGAACTTAAAGTATAATTAAAAATAAATAAATTAATTAATTTTAGAATGAACCTAAGCAAAGAAACTATAGTGCACTTGTTACTAAATTCTAGCCTGGTTCATTTGCTTTCAAGTTTTTTTTTTTTTCTTTTAAATTATCTGAACTTAATCCTGAATATTTAGTTTCCTCCAATATTGGGCTATGAATCTCCAAACAAACATTTTCAATTTCTCTCCCACCCTTCTGACTTGGAATCACTAAAATTAAAGTGGCCTTTTTCCTAAAGCTCTGCAAACTGAAACTGGTCACCTACGTAATAAATAGACTCCAGAGAAATCACCATGATGGCTTGTGCATGGGCCAATTCTGTGCTAGGAAAATCTGTCAGATTGCCACTGTCTGCCCTCCTCCAACTGAAGATGCTTCGGCTCAGATAAAAAAATCTTTGCAACTGACTGCCCTCCAGACTCTTGAAAAACTGGTTTATAGATGACTCCAGACATTAGCCTTCTTTTCTGTTTCCATAGAAATGCCTCTTATTAAAGATTTGTTTGCCTGCATCATATATAGAGACCTAGCTTTCAGAACCCATCTGCACCACCATCTCCTAAGATGAGACTCAACTGTTTAATTGGACTGGTCTATTCTCAGAAATAAAACTGACTTAGTTGGGTGTGGAGAAAAGTGCTTAGATGAGTTCTTTCCTATGTACTAATTCTCATTGTAATCTATGTTCTTTTCTTCCTCTGCAGTTCTCTCAGCACTTGACTACTACCCTGACTCCTCTATCCATAGCTACCAACCCTATTTTAATATGTGCAACTTTCTGAAAATGAGGTTTTAAATGGGGGACTGAAGGTAACCAGACTATTTCACTCAGAAATTTGGCTAAAGAAATAGTTGCAAGGTCCCTCTGTCCTCTCCCCTACCCTGCTGTTGTCTCTCAATCCCGCCTCTCTCTCGAGCACAGGATTAATCTGTTCTCTCAAGTTTTCTTACTTTCCTAGAAACCAGATGTGATAAAGAGAAGCAGAGTTGCCTTCTCTGAAATTTCATTAACCAAAAAAGATGAAAACTCATATTCCAGAGGAGGAGATTGAAAACTAAATCCCACACCTAGAGCCCAGACTTTGTTCCAAACCAAACTCTTTGTTCAATTTAATTTCCAAAGAAATTATTTATTAACCATTGTCTGAGCATTAGATCTATTCCTTTTCCCCATAAAAAGCATTTACTATCCCTAAAACTGCACCATTTCCCCTAACTCTTCTTCCCCTATGAAGAAGGTGATATACACATCTGTACCATATTGAGTTATGGGTAATCATTTTTCTGTAATTTCCTTATGCTATGCACGTTAAAATAAATTTGTATGCCTTTTCCTATTAATTTGCTTTTTATCTATTCAGTTTCAGTGAACCTTCACCCATACACATGTAATAAATATGATGAAGAGGGTTAATAATCTTAGAGTAATAGTGAAAGCATAAAGCTAAAATAATGGCAATAATATTCTTTAGGAAAAAGTAAAGATCTGTACAAGAAAACTGTGGTTCAAAATGAATGGCAAATTATTATGTAGCATGATTTTGAAAAAGTCATGAAAATAAAAAAATAATTTATTTTAATTATTATTATAAACTTTTTGGAAGAATGATGGGCAATTCCCTAGGATTCAGTATATCTTTCTGTACAACCAGTAACTACTTTGTTCTGAAGTGAACATTATCCATATAGTTTTAATAAGGCAACTTTTATTTCTTCCCTACTTTTGGGATCAACCTATAGTAGGAAACTTTATAAGAAAGTATTTGATTGAACACCAGATTATTTAACTATGTTTTAACTATGGCTATTTAAGTAATTACTAATTTATAGTAGTTTTTCAGATGCTAATATATTTGCATGGTTCAGAATAAATATATATATAAAAAAGATGTACAATTAAAAAATCTCACTGGCACCTTTGTTTCCACTGCTTTTTTCTTCTGCTGTTTGTAGGTAATCACTTTTTATGTTTTGAGGGGGATCTTTACAGAACATCCTTGTAAAAAAAATCAATACATTACTGCCTTTTTCCATGAGGTAATAGTATTTGCTTATTTTAAAAGGCAATAATACATATTTGCTTATTTTCCTCATAATGATGACATACTACATATACTTTTCTGCACCTTGCTTTCACTTAGCAATGTATTGTGGAACACGGAACATTATTACTATATACATTTCAATCTTGTTTCAAAATAGGCTTAGTGCTCCATTTTGTATAAGTGTCACAGTTTATTTCAGCTTTGAAAGAGCCGCCTTGGTTGTTTCTAGGCTTTTACCATTACAGCCGATCACTTCAGTGAATAACCTTGAATACTTTCGTCATTTCCCACAATACACAGTAGGAACTGGAAGATAGCAGGAGACAGAAGAGGGACTCTTATGTGTACATCTTAAATTACGGACAGGATGTCAAGCAATATTGGTATATTTGATATGAATAATGTTCATTTTATTAATATTAAAGAAGTAAAATTTCTGAATATTATTTTAAGTTAAATAAATACCCATAATCTGTCTGTCAAAATTTTGTTAAGTAAATATGAAAGGGAAGTAGGTATACTGTACATGGCACTAGAATAATATGAGCAAATTTGTTCTTGCTATTTTTTATAATGAGAAGTCAGTAAGAATGCCAACTTGATAAATCACTCACTAGACAGAAATAAATGCATATTATTTGGAATAATAGAGGTCAACAACAGCAGAACTGAAAATATGAAAGTGGCCAATCAGTTACCTCTGTGGGTTGCTATTGAGGTATAAATCATGACTCACTACCTTTTACGACCTTAATCTCAACTCTGTGTGCATGTGCTTGTATGTATCTTATTTTAGAGCATTTAAGAATAAAGTTTATAACAATAAAAGAATTAAAACTGCTTTAAAATCAAGTTTAAAGTCAAAATAATTATATATATACAACAAAAATGGCTTGCACAGAAATGAAATTGACATTATAAGTGATTATTCTTAAAAATAGTTATTTTTGATCACAGAGGAAGTTAGTGTTAGTGAAATAACTAGAAAACTAATGCTTCAGACAGGATGTTTCCCTTAACATGCTGAATATGAATATATTGCAAATAGATCTTCAAGTATAATTATATTACTCATTTAAAAAGCATAGTGTTAATTTTCTCCAGTTTAATTATAGCTAATGTGTACACCTAATTATAAGGGTTCATAAATTATTATCTCTGCTATTTGACCTTACTAAATCCCTCAGGACAATTCTTTCAGGAAATAATGCCAGCCAAGAGAATATTAATGCTTTTTTCTATCAGAACTGATAGAATTTTGGCTGATATAAACAAAGACAAACTCTCTATGGTGGTGTAATAATCTGAGTTTGGGAACAAATGCTACAGTGTTTGCAAAGTATCCATTAAATTGATCTAAAAGTATTTATTAAGGATTACAGAGTTCAAAGCACTAAGCTAGATATTTGAGTGTGACATCAGGTAGAGAAGTCACGAAAGGAAAAGTATGATAAAGTATAAAATTTAAAAATTGTAAAGCTGTGTGTGCCATACGGAGATTTTACAATTACCATTCAGATAAAGCAAGAGAAAGTCTTAGACCAGATAGTTTTCTGTGGAGGTGATGAAAACACTTATTCTGAAAACATTTTTAAGACAGAGCCTACAGGATTTACTCACAAAGTGTTGTGGAGCATGAGATTAAGAGGTGAGTTAAAGATAACACTAAGGTTTTGGTCCTGAGCACTTGGGAAAATGAAACTGCTATGAGCTGAGATGAAGAAGATTCCAGGAGGATTCAAGCTTTTGGGAAATATTTTAGTTATAAACATTAACTTATAGCACACAAAAAAGAAGTATAAACAGTGAAGAGGAGAGTAAGGGTCTCAAAAATAATTCAGCAAGTAAAATCAACCCCTCTTCCTCCACTTACGATAAAACTTTTTAAAGCACCATCAATACTCATAGATGTCTCTTCTTTCTCATTTTTCATTCCATCCTCAACCCAAGCTAGCCCAGGTTCATGGAGCTTCACGACTCTGCTGGCATGATTCTTACTGCAATCTCATGTGACCGCCATTAAAGTAAAATATTTTCTGCGTTCTCCTGTTTGACATCTTATCAAAACTCAAGAATGATGACTGGTCCCTGGTTCTTGTATCATTTTTTCATTGTCTTCTCTGCCACATTCTTGCTTTTCTTCTCCCCTTTACTTTCAATGCTCATTGTCTTTTTCCTTGGCAGGTACATTCTCCCGTATACAGTTATTTAAGCTCAAATCTTAGCCCCTTTTCTATCCCTTTGCTCTCTCCCTTGGTAATCTCATGTATAACCACAGATGAAATTGCCACCTCACATATTTCATTTTGTGCCCAATCATGTCTTCTGTGATTCAACTGCCTACTTGATTTTTCCCTTTTGGGCTTGTGAAAGGCATCTCAAATTCAATCTGTTTTGAAGTATACTTCTTTCCCTCCCTAAAACCTAGGTTTCTGCTATTCATTTGTACAACAGAATTTTGGTATTTTTGTCTTTAAATTTCTCCAAGTTACTTTCTTTTTATTCCTTCTTCATAGCTAATGCTTCATGAACATGATGACTTTACTTAGCAAATATTATTTGACTTGGCCAGGCGCAGTGCCTGTAATCTCAGTACTTTGGGAGGCTGAGGCAGCTGGATCATTTGAGGTCAGGAGTTTGAAACCAGCCTGGATAATATGGTGAAACCCCGTCTCTACTAAAAATACAAAAATTAGCCGGGCGTGGTGATGGGTGCCTGTAATCCAACTCAGGAAGCTGAGGCAGGAGAATAACTTGAGCCTAGGAGGCAGAGGTTGCAGTGAGCAGAGATCGAGTCATTGCACTCCAGCCTTGGTGGCACAGCAATACTCTGTCTCAATCAAAAAAAAAAAAAGAAAGAAAGAAAATATTATTTGACTCTCTCCACTTCTCTCCATTATCCACCACCTTGTCTAAGCTACCATTGTCTCCTGCCAGGGTTCCTGTAGTATGACTGTTGTATATGCATCAGCACTACCTTCTCCCATATTCACTTCGTATTCCACTTCCTGCTCCAAGTATTTTAGCAACACCTTTATCACAGAGATTGTCAATTTTTTGTTTAATTTATTATTATTTTTGAGACAGAGTCTTGCTCTGTCACCAGGCTGGAGTGCAGTGGTGCCATCTTGGCTCACTGCAACCTTCGCCTCTCAGGTTCAAGTGATTATCCTGCCTCAGCCTCCGGAGTAGCTGGGATTACAGGCATGCGCCAATGTGCCCAGCTAAGTTTTGTATTTTTAGTAGAGACTGGTTTCACCATGTTGGCCAGGATGATCTCAATCTCTTGATCTTGTGATTCACCTGCCTCGGCGTCACAAAGTACGGGAATTGCAGGTGTGAGCCACCACGCCCACCCAAGTTGTCAACTTTCAGATTCAGCCTTAGTAGCTTTGTAGTTCTTTACTGATGTCACGCTTATTCCAATTATTTTGGAAGTAGCTTAAACAAATGCCAGATGCCGCTTCCTGCTTCTCAGTTTCTCATGAATACAGATTGAAGATAAGCATTAAGGTTCGCTCTCCATTATATGCCCCTTTGAGGGCTCAGTTCTAGCTTTTGCCTTTGATGTCTACATATCCATTCTTTCTCAAATAACTATTGCCTCTGTATATTCATGCACTTGGGTGCTATATGTTATTTAAACATAGTACTTTCAAAAGTACTCCAGGTGATTGTTTTAAATAGATTGTGAGAAATGGATTAGAAATAATGGCTGCCATATGAAGGGGTTTCATAGCAGTGATGCTGCCACTAAATGTTTAAGAGAGGCAACACTGGGTATGCTATTGACATGTAGAAGTATCAATGCCAGATGAAGACTGTGCAACAAGAAATGTAAATTTCTATACTACAATATAAAATATAAATTTGTATACTGCAATTTATATACTATATTTTATTTGAATATTTTATGCACTATAAAAAATGCCCTTTTAGAGTGACTTATATTAATGACTCTGAATAAATCAGTGAAACACAGTAGAAAATTCAGAATCGGATCCAAACTGTATGGTCTATGCAGTGATATATAATATACAACATACATTTATATATAATTGTGTATTAATGTTTAAATATTTTGTATACACACATATATAGATCTATTTATAAATTTTTGTTGCACTTTATTTGTTTGAATTATTTCTAAAATAGTCATATAATTTATATACATGTACCTGCTAACACATATGTATATATGTAAACCTAGTAATCAAAAATGTGGCATTTCAGGTCAGGCACAGTGGCTTATGCCTGTAATTGCAGCATTTCAGGAGATGAGGTGAGAGAATTGTGTGAGGCCAGATGTTTAAGATGGGCCTGGGAAATATACAGACACCTCGTCTCAACAAAAAAATTTAAAAAATAGCTAAATGTAGTACCATGTGCCTGTAGTTTTAGCTACTCAGGAGGCTGAGGTAGGAGGATTGCTTGAGCCTAGGAGTTTAAAACTACAGTGAGTTATAATATTGCTACTGCACTCAAGCAAGGCAACAAAGCAAGTACCTTGTTTCTAAGAAAAAATTAAAATAAGAAATAAATAAGTAAATAAGTAAATGTGGCACTTCAAAGCTGTGGAGAGGAAGGTTAATTTGAGAACTTACGTTAGCACTGTTGGTGAGCTATTGGGGAAAAAGTCATGCCTAAAAGGAAAGTGTTATAGATATTTTATGGTAAAACATGTGAAAATCATACATAAAATTAAGTCCATAATCTATATTAGGTAGCAAAGATGTTTCTAAGTATGATACTAAGACTAGAAATCATGAAGAAAAAAGGCTAGATTGAACCACATAAACATTGTTTCCATGAGAAAACTGCTATCAATCAAATTTTTAAAAAAAAGTTAAAGAGAACAAAATTTTGTAAAAAAAAAAAAAAAAGGTGTTGTGTTCATGATACACAGTAGGTACATATCTCTTACACTAAAAGTTATCACAATTAAAAGAATTAGTAATTATTTCAGTAGAAAAATAAGAAATTCATTTAATTCGAGTCCAAATACACATAAGAACTTCAGTAGAAAAGCCATTATTCAAATCAAAAGAGGTGCTACTAAGAAAAGGAAAATGAAAACAATAAAGGGCTACCAAGATTTAATTTATTAGAGTGGCAAAAATTTAGTTATAATGATAATATTTATCATAAAATTGTGGTAAGAGTGTAAACTGGTAACAGCATTTCTGGAGATAATTGAGTACTATGTGGAACCATTTTAAATGTGCATATTTTATGATTGATCAATAAATCAAAATTACAGAAAGAGAACTCAGAAAATAATAAGTCAGTTAATCAAAGACACACATAAAGGCATTGCATATAATAGTAAACTGTCTAAAATAAGCTACAAAATCAACAATACAGGCTTGGTTAAATACGTATGAAATGCCATACCAGGAAATACTGTAAAACTAATAAAATGATTATCCAAATCTACATATCTATAATATATTTTACTCACAGATACATATACATTTTGCTGATCTAATGACGAAAGAAAAACCTATGACATATTGTTCAGTGAACAAAGTGAGTATAAACTTTACTACCAGCAGAATCTTATTTTCTATAGACATATAATCAGATATAGATGGTGATATAGCTAGTGATATAGATATGGACTTGGATATAGATAAAAACATAAATAGAGATGCATATTTGAATATGTATGGTTATATATTTGCATGTACACATGTGTGTATAAACATATATTTGCACATGAGAACTCTCAAAATCAGCAATAATACTGTTAAACAGTAATACAGTCTTGTTTGCCTTATTATGATAAACGAATTTGAGGAAGGCATCTTTTCTATAAATATGTGATTAAATAAAACCTCTTTTGTTTTACACAGTTTTTTAAAATTTAGATTTCTGTATCAAAACATTTTAAAGATTCAATATAAAATGCACTCAAAATTGGAAATGTTTGCTTCAGTTCCCTATGAAAAGATATGAATACACCCTTTTCCCTCAAAGACAAGAAAGTGACCATGAATCAACATTGATTATATCATATATATATAAAACTATTCCAAGAGAGTGCCATATTAAAATACTAGTTCTACATATTAGGCTTCTCAAGTTTACTCTAATCAACTTGAAGCAGCCTCTTAATTTTTACTTCACTTTCAATATCTAAGATACATCCATGTATATCAGTAATACCTAATAATGGCTGGTTGAATTTAATTTACTAGCTACCAACATACATATCAATAAATTAAATTCTAGCTGTATTAGTCTGTTTTCACACTACTATTAAATAGTACCCGAGACTGTAATTTATGAAAAAAAAGATTTAATTGACTCACAGTTCCACAGGTGTAACAGCATGACAAGGAGGCCTCAGGAAACTTACAATCATAGCAGCAGGGGAAGGAAAAGCAAGCACCTTCCTCACATGGTGACTGGAGACAGAGTGAGCAAAGCAGGACATGCCATACACTTTTAAACCATCACATCTCATAAGAACTCACTATCACGAGAATTGCAAGGGGGAAATATGCCCCCATGTTCCAATCACCTCCACATTTCCCCTCTGCACTGCCTTAGTAGAGGTTCTCCATGAGGACTCCACCCTTGAAGCAGACTTCTGCCTGGACAACCAAGCATTTCCTTACATCCTCTGAAATCTAGATGGAGGTTCTCAAACGTCAACTCTGGCCTTTTATGCACCCACAGACCCAGTACCACATAGAAGCCACCAAGGTTTGGGGCTTGAACCCTCTGAAGCCATGGCCCAAGCTGTACCTTGATCCCTTTTAGTCATGGGAGCTAGAGCAGCTGAGATGCAGGGCACCCTGTGCTGAGGTTGCACAAACCAGCTGAGCCCTGGACCTGGTCCATAACACCATTATTTTCCTCCTAGGTCTCCAGGCCTGTCATGAGAGGGGCTGCCATAAAGGTCTCTGAAATGACCTAGAGAGATGTTTCCCTTTCTCTTGTCTATTAACATTTGACTCTTCTTTACTTATGCAAATTTCTACAGCAGGCTTGAATTTCTCCCCAGAAGATAGGTTTTTCTTTTCTACCATATGGCTAGGTTCAATTTTTCCAAACTTTTATGCTCTGTTTCCCTTTTAAATATAAGTTCCAGTTTCAAATAATCTCTGTTCACACATATAAATGTACTCTTTTAGAAACAGCTGGGTCACCTCTTGAATGCTTTGCTGCTTAGAAATTTCTTCTGTTAAATAACCTAAATCATCTCTCTCAAGTTCAAATTTCCACAGATCTCTAGGGAAGGGGTAAAATGCTGCCAGTCTCTTTGCTAGCATAGGAAAAGTGACCTTTACTCCAGTTCCCAGTAAGTTCCTCATTTCCATCTGAGTTTACCTCAACCTGTACTTCACTGTCCATATCACTAGCAGCATTTTGGTCAAAATCATACAACAATTTTCTAGAAAGTGCCGAGCTTTTCTATATCTTCCTGTCTTCTTCTGAGGCCTCCAAACTGTTCCAATCTGTGCCTGTTACCCAGTTCCAAAGCCACTTCCACATTTCAGGTATCTTTATAGAAACACCCCACTTTCCTAGTACCAATTTTCTGTATTTGTCCATTTTTACATTCTATAAAGAACCACCAGAGACTAGTAATTTATGAAGAACAGAGGTTTAATTGACTCACAGTTCCTTAGGTTTAACAGGAAGCAAGACTGGGAAGCCTCAGGAAACGTACAATCATGGCAGAAGGCAAAGGGAAGTAGGCACCTTCTTCACATGGTGGCAGAAGAGAGAAAGCAAAGGGGGAAGTGCTATATACTTTTAAACCATCTTGTGAGAACTCAGTCACTATCATGAGAATAGGAATTTGCCCTCATAATCAAATCACCTCCCATCAGGTCCCTCCTCCAATTCCACATGAGATTTTGGTGGGGACACAAATCCAAACCATATAACTGGCCTTATGTTGTAATGTCTCAACAATATAATATGTAAAATTTGATATTTTCTCAAATAACAGAGATATTATGTAAAAATTTTAGGAATATACCTTAAAATACCTTCATGAGCTTTATTTAAATGGGACACAAATGAATAATGGGAAAATATATGAATATGAAATACATAGCAAGAATTTGAGTAGTTTGTGGACTGGTTTATAAGAAGCATGTTATCTGCCTCACATGTCTTGCAATTATTTTTAGTGACAGTACAGATGTGGTGATTTTCTGCAATACAAATTTTTTTCAAAATTTTATTTGATAGTTAACTTGAATATTATGTTTTTCTTGTCTTAATAAATTCATATCTTCCCTTTGTTTCATTTGTACTTCCAGCAAGACAATTCAGTATACCTATTACCATTATAAAATTGAAAGAATGTTATTATCACATCAGTGTTATGAAGGTTGGCATATGAAATGAAAGCAAGAGTACAACATCTTTACCCTCCTGATGTGCTAGATGCAGAAGTCATGCTATTTTCTAATTATGTAGATTTCATTCTGTGAAAATAGATGCTGAATAGGATCAGCAGCAATAAAGTGACATTAGCTATCTATGTTTAATATGCAGCAGAAGCTAATTTAGCAAATGAAAGCCACCAGAGAAACATAAATTCTCAATAATGAGGACTTTCTTGGGCATCTAGGTCAATTCCCAAAATGGTGGTGCTATTAGAGGAAAAACACACAACCTGGTGCATGTCACTTACAAAGGTTCATTTTTACCCAAAGGAATTTTTCCCTATACCAAACATGCTCTCTGCAGGAGAGCCCAATTAATTAAGCCAAACTAAATGATCTGTGTGAATAGACTAAAGAGTTGTATGCAATATACTACAATGTAAACTATCTCAGAAATTTAAGAACACATAATATATGTTTAAAGGATTCATTACTCACTAGGTTAAAAAATATTTTAAGGATAATTAGCTTGCTCAGTGTAGTGACTTCTGTATTGTTCTGTATGATTGTCCACTTTTCTAACACAGTGACTGCTCTCTCTCTCTCTATTTCTCTTTCTCTCAGTCTCTCTCTTTCTCTCTCATTTCTGGCAGGGTATTAGAGCAGAAGGGAGATGCCATGACTATTTTGAGTGTTTTAGAAACTATCGGCAAACTTTACTAGAACATTTTTCTCCTTTAAGGTGCCTGTTGGGCTTGAAAATGTGTTTGTAAGAAAAAAGAAAGAAAGAACTTCAAACAAAAACAAACAAACAAACAAACACACAAAATCCTGTATAAATTAAAAAGGAAAATTAGAATTTAGACGGATAGGTAGCTCATACCTTATTTGAAATGTTGGCCGTAAGTCACAGAAAAAATAAATGAAACAATAAATACAAGATTTTCTAAACATAAACATTATAGAATTATAACATGGTGATTAGAAAATAACAATACCTAATGTTCCTAAAATGCCAAAGCTAATTGAAATTCCTGTAATAATTGATAGTGAAAGAGAATAGAAAACATGCAGGATTGTCTGTAATATGAACATTATTGTTATAAACAAAATGTTCCAAACGTACAAAAAATGGAAAAGCAAGTTTTCAGAAATACCATTACACAGGTTAAAAGTTAGAATCCTTAGCGTATTTTAAAAGTTAGCATGCAAGGTAAAACTCCTCCCAAATCTTCTCAATCAAGAAAACATCTCCTTAGTACACCTGATTTTAAGAAATAGCTTCTTATTCGGTGCATTTGCCCCAAGTGATATTCTCGTTTTTGTAATTTGAAAATGCTGTTTGCTTAATTAAGGCCCTGTTTTCCATATTGTGTTGTATACTTTTATAAGAAGGATAGGGACAGTGCCTGTTTTTCTCAGGACACTATCCCCAGGCAATTGCACAGTGCCTGGATCCATGATTTGATTTTTCTGAGCCTATATTTTGTCATAGTCTATATGACCATCTGCAACCAATGTTAAAAAAAAAAAAAAGTTTATAAATTATGCATTTGACCGACCACAGTTTGAAGAAGATCCCACAGACAAAGGCAATTGCGGATGTCAATTGTGAACCACACTCTTGACATTGTGACATGAGATGTCACTGAATTGCTTCAAATAACCCAAATGTTTTGGTTTTTTTGTTTGTTTTGCTTCATTAATTCCTTCTCCCCACAAGGTTTTATGCTTTAACAAGGTAATGGAATCACCTTTTGATGCAGGTTTTACATTTTTGATTGCAATACTCAATGATACCTGATTTTTATATGATAAAGTGGGATGGAGAATATAGGATTAAGAACGAACATTGTTAAGGAAGCTAAATTTTTCTTCATGTCAATGTAATCTACAATCAGTTATCAACAAACATCTTATTTGCAGGAGGAATATAAAAATATTTAGGGCTTATTCCTAAAATTTGTATAATTGTTTTGTGGTTCTTAAACACTTCCACATTATTGAGATTAGTCACAATAACCTATGAAACAGTTGTTACTATGCCAGTTCTACAGGTGAGGGAGTAGAGACGAGGGGAAGTTAAAGATCTAACTTACTGAAGAAGTGGTAGCTTGAGACTGAATCTGATCTCTGGATGTCAAGATCAGTGCTATCACAATTACATCAAAGCCGCCTCCTTAACATAAGACCTGATTTTGTAGGCAATTGCTTTGACTTACAGAATCCCTCCCTGTCCCCAGTAGTTATTGTCCCCTCAAAGAACTTAGACCTCAGCCAAATGGTAGCACTCTTTAAACAAGCGTTGTAGTTGAGAACTGCAGTGCTTCTCAGCAATCTCCATCCCTGCTGCTGTCTCTAGCTTCAGGCAATGGATTATCCTGTACTTAAGTTTTAGTTCCTTAATTAATTACCACTGCTTCAGAACATCTAGTCAATGGCAGAATCAGTCAAAATCCCTTGACCTTTGTTTATTTCCCCAGGTAAAACTCTAGAGGGAAGGAGGTGTTTATAGGAATCTCTTTTTCCCTGTTGACCCATGAATGTTTTACGGGCAATCAAAATCATAGCAGCCAGCTGTTATCTCCAGAAGGTACCCCACTCTTCCATATTCCAAAAAACCTGAATACTGCTTCTCTTTCACCATTTGATTTTTATAGCACAACTCCAGCCATAGTTTCTTCTAATCAATCAACAAATATGTATTCAGTATCTGCCATACGCCTGGTATTGTTCTTAGAACTATACCTGTGTTAGTGAATCAGAAAAATGGTTTAATGATTTCAAGGACCTTATATATAGGGGAGACATCATTTCAAGGGCTTGCAAGAGCTTTTATTATCAATATTTAATACAGCAATGTGGTAGAGAATGTGAGTCTCTTATAGCTGGGAAAGTCCTCTATGAAAAGATGATATTTAAGTATAAACCTAAAGAGGAAATGATAGTAGCTTTGTGAAAATCTGGAAAAAGATGACTTCAAGCAAAAGAAACAGCAGGTTCCATGTTACTGAGACAGAAATCATTAGTCTAATGTTAAGAATTGTATACTGTGAAAAACAAAAAGGGGAGAGGAGAATCAATGAGTGAGAATTAGGCAGGTGTAAGATCACGTTGAGTCTTGTAGGCCATATGGAGGATCAGGATTTATCATGTGAAATGGGAATTCAAAAAGTTGATATTTTATCGTTTGAGGAAGAAAATGAAATCCTCTATGCTGTATAAAAGATAGACCACATAGGAAAAAGAACAAAGAAAGGCAGGTCATTTCGGAGGTTACTGGTAGTCAGAAAATTATACAGGCTTGGGCTAATATGTTAGTGACAGAAATGCTGAGATTTGCTAAAGTATGAAATATATTTTGGAGAAAAATCTGATAGGAGTTACTGGATATAGGCAAGAAGAATCAAGGACCCTAAGTTTTAGCCTGAACAACAAAGCCAACAGAAGTGTCATTTACTGGGAAGCATATGGTTTGGGAGTGGACAGTACATTGTGAGGTAGATCTGAATATTTCTGTGAAATCCTAGAAGTTTGAGATGCCTTCTAGATATTCAAGTAAAGACGTCAAGTAATGTGTTATCTTTTACATGTTTAGTTCAAGGTGAGGTGTTATGTGAAGTTGTAATTTTGAGTCATCAGCGTAAAGAATGCATATGAAGATATAAAACTGCATGAAATCACTTGGGAGAAAATTTAAAGAAAGCAGTATTAAAAAGATAAGTAGAAAAAAAAACATAAGTACCAAACCTTAGTCACTAAAGATTTGATATAGATTCCCTGAGCAAACCATCTACTGTGAAGAGTTAAAAATACTGGTTAAAAGAAAAAAAAAATCAATAAACTAGTGAGAGAAAATATACAAACAGCTAGGCAGAAATAAGATCACGTCAGGCTTCTCAGACCTTATGATGGATTATAATTTACCATGTGAAGTGGGGAGTAGGGGAAGTATAATACGTGGATCTGACCCACACTCTGCAGCAACCTGCCCAAGAAACCCCTTATCTACAATAAACAGCCTAGGGAGCCAGCCAGTTACAAAACAGACTTGTAGAAGTCAGAGTGCTATCTCTAGTAACCATCCTGGAAGCCAAGCAAAAACTTCAGTAACAATTGATCCCAAATGAGAAGACTTATTAACAGATAACTTCCCTAAGCCCAAGCAGAGAAAGCCCAAATATGCATTCCTATCCAGTCCCATAGCATACCCTACTTCTAGTTAGCCTGCCTTTAGTTTTCTTATGCCAACAGTCCTTAATCAGAGCATTCCTGAAGTCTTTCCTTTTTTCCATAATAAAGCTTTCCCACTCTTCTGCCTGCATTTGAGTCTCTGCCAAAATGCAAGAGACTATTGCTGACTCCCTTGCTCTAGCAAGCTCTGAATAAATAGCTTTTCCTTGTTCTCAATTGAATTTAATTTTACACAACAAACACTACCTTAAATGCATTGATGGGCTGGCCAGAAATAAGGAAAAAACAAACAAACAAACAAAACACACTAAACGTGGAACCCGATGAGAAAAGCAGAACACCAAATGGGTTTTACAGCTGAAGGGAATTTGCCATACTTGATCTTGAGCTTTGTTGCTGTGACATTGCAGGGTACAAGGAACATGAGACTAGCTAAGGTAAGACACAGGAGTTCTAATAGGATAATGTTTTAATAACAATGGCACACCTTTATCATTAGTGTAGAAGTGAACAATAACTAAGGTCTTCTTTCAGGACATAGCAACGAATAATGCTGGTGTCCAATGTTGATGAGGCTCAGCTGAGAGGTATTGAGGACTAGCACAATCCCTGAAAACCACATGCTGATGAGAGAGCTGACCATCCTCCACCCTCAACCATCCACTTCACCCATGCTAGCCTTGGCACCTGGATAACTTCATGTCATTGAGTCTAATTATATATTATTATATTTAAGCCATTGCATTTGGAGCGTTTTTTATAACCATAGTACAATTTTCACCTTTATTAGTCAGTCTTCACCTCACCACATCAGATCTGACTCTTACTTCTGAGGCAATTGTTTTCAAAATGTATTACACAAATAAAACCTTCTATAAATAAATAAGTTTCTGTGATTCTGGGATCAACACAACTAACTATTTTTTATTTGAGTATTTATCTTTATACCTCTCATATGCCTGGATATAGTGTGAAATAATGTTATTATATAGTCACCATGGCAAAACATATATCAAACTTGTTTGTCAGTCAATGATTTTGTAAAGACATCATCACAGAAATAGGGCTTTTAGTAATATACTTTTAGAAGTACATTTTTTTCTTTCTAGAACATGAATTAACAGAGATCTTTTTTACTATTTGTCTTACTTTGTTTTCTGTTGCTATAACAGAATATCACAGACTGGGTAATTTGTTTTTTTCAAAAGTATATTTAGCTCATAGTTCTGGGAACCGGGAAGTCCAAGGCCATAGTGCTGGCATCTGGTGAAGGCCTTTGTGCTGTGTCATAACATGGTGTGAGGGATCACATGGCAAGTAGGCAAGAGAAAGAGAGCCAGACAGAGCTGACTTATATAACAAACTTACTCCTGTGACAATGACATTAATCCATTAATTCATTCTTGAAGGTAGAGCTAATATTAATCCATTCATAAGGATAGAACTGACATTAATCCATTCATAAAAGCAGAGGGATTAAGTTGCCAACACCTTAACTTTTGGGGAACACATTCAAACAATAACACTATTAAATCATCTTCCACTCTTCTGTTTTTGGTTTATTGAACCCTAATTTCTTTCTCTTGTTGTTTAACCTTGTCCTTGATTTCCCATGTTTTTCTAATCGAGTAACCTACAAATTCCCAAATCTGAAATGCCAATAAGCAGCTATGAACAATAGCATGATTTGAAAACAAAATTGTTATCTCAACTTTTGTTCCAGCCACAATGCATCCTTTCTGTTTTCAGAACACACCACTTCTAGAATAGTAAAACGAGACATTACTATTTCTCCTGCCAGGAATGTTCTTCACAAGATGACTCCATAGCGCACATTTTCCTATACCACCTTATCGAAGAGGCCAGAGAGGCAACCCATTGAGAATACAATTCTCTGTTCACCCTTTTTCTATCACCTTCTTACCCAGCTGATTTTCTTCATAAGGCTTAGCATCACATAATGAATATAAATGTACTGGTTTATTTCCCTATTATACCTTTCCCCAGACAACTAGGAAAGCAGGTGTGTTTCCTTGTCTGTTCATATCAGATTCTGGCACCCAGGACTGTGCCTGCCATAGAGTAGATTTTCAACTACTATGGAATGATTAAATAACTCAAGGCAAATATCAAATCTTCTAAGTGGAATTTTGTGGATGAGGTGTGTAGCACCATTTATGGCTTCCTTGTTCCTGCAGAAATTACACAAATGTTGTCAGATACTATGTATGAGGAAATTTAGGATGTATATATATATATATGTTATATGTATACACACATATATATATACACACACACTACATATATTTATAATTAATTTGTTAATTTTAAAGAATCTCTTCTATGCTGAATGCTGGATGAATGAATTTTAGTGCCACTATTAACTGGTTTGAAGAGTTGTTCTTGAATGCTGGTGGAATATAGTAGACATTAATCATCTTGAATGACCTAGGTTATCAATACATAGGACAAAAATTGCATATTCAGGATAAAAGTTTATCTAGTGATAACATTGTCAGGGATTTCTCCTCATTTAAGCCAGTGTTCTTCAGTCTCCAGCTGGAAGGGAGAATTTCTGCTGAGTCTCTGCAGGAGACCCATTAGCCCATCTGTGTGTGCCGGAATCAAGAAAAATCTGTGGATGACGACCAAACCAAACCTGACATTTCTACAGGAGGAGACGAGGGATTCCTTGTCCCCGATTTGTGCTGCCAAGAGAGATGAATGAACAAAGTCAGAACAAGAATGTAGACACCAAAGTCTGCTAAAAGATGCTCCTTGTAAAATATCCATGTTAGGGAATGAAGTTAGAAGACTTCAATGAGGTCTATATGTTCAGGGGTAAAGGAATTTCATTTATTCTTTCACAAAAGTATCTTTACTAACTGCTGTGCATACAGGAGTGAGGAAGACTAACAAAGCCACTGCCGAAATGGAATTTATAATATAAAGGAGAGGGCTGGGCAGATTATTAGGCAAATTCACATGGTGTCTATTAAGTTAAAAAGAACAAACTAGAGTGACGGAATAAAGAGTGACTGAAGGAAGTGAAGTCCTGAGAATTAAAGTGGGGGAAAGTCCTCTCAAAGGAGGAGATAGACATTCACAGGACTTGTAGGGCAAAGAAGAACATTCTAATTTAGAGAGAGGAAACAGTGAATGCAGAGGCCTGAATGCAAGAACCAGATCAGCATCTTCTAAAAAATGGAGATTAGAACATAGAACTTAAGAAAGAGAACATTATGCGATAACATCAGACAGAAGCCAGAAAGCAGATCATGCAGCAAGCATGGTGCTTAGATTTCATTCTGAGACTGACAGAATATGTTTGGAACATATAAAGCAGGGAAGCTACTATAGTTCATTAAGAAGCTGTTAGAGAAGACAAAGTAGTAGAGGTAACTTGAGCGAAGGTGCGGATAGTGAGGAGGAAAAAAAGTAGACACTTTCAGAACATGTTTCAGAGGTGGTGTTTGTGAGGTAACCCCCACCCTGGGTTTTCAGGTACACACTGTATAAATATGCCCACTTGTAATTATTGTATCCTGAGATTTTGTAGTTTCAAAAGTTCCAGGAAGAAGCACAGTCCAAGAAAAACAAACGAACAAAAAAACCTGTTAGATCTAGAGATGTCAGAGTTGGAGATACACTTTGGTTAACTCAGCATTACCTTACTAACACCCCCACCCTAGAGGAACTTATTCGCCATTTTCTGTACATGGAAAGTATGAACAAGCATGAATGGTGACTGCACCTCTGCTGCCTTTACTCCCCTTCTACCTGCAATGACTCAGCGAATTGGCCCAGTGAAACCTCTGTTTTCGCCTTTGGTGAGGAAGGCACTGCTTTAGGAGCTAACTTGGGTGACCTCCTTACTTGTTACAAGTAATAAAATCTCCTTGTTAAATTTTCCTTGGTTGTGATCACCGGACTGTTACTCACCAAAGGATAGAACTCACCCATTGTGTGGGTAACAGTGAAAGTTAAAGTTGGATATTTAGGTAACAGACCTATGAAATATGGAAATTAAAAAATGATTCCTATACTTTTGGCCTGAACAACTTTGCTAGGGATAAGAGCGGGATGGGATGGACGTCAAGACGTCTGCTTTGACCACTCTAAGTTTGAATTCCTCATTAGATGTCCAAGTGCAGAGGCCAAGTAGATGGTTACATACACATGTGGTGGTCTGCTGGGAAATCTGAGCTATAATTGCAAATTCGAGAGTCATTCTGTAAAGAGGAGATCTACAGGTAAAGAATTAGAGAAAATCACTGAAGCAGAGCGTACACAGATAGGAAAGAAACAGAAAGAAGTAAAGTAAAGGAAAGTGGAGAGTAGAGGGGAGATGCTGAGAATAAAGTTTTGTGTCACTTCAATATTTAGAACTCTGACAGAGGAAGATGGACCAGTAGAGAAGACTGGAGCCCTGTAATTGTGTATACTAGCAAAAAAAATGATTCTTTGTTTTATTCTGCCTTTTAAAGTAGGAAATACTAGAGTTGGAAAGAGTTTAGAATGTATGCTCTAACTGATCAAGTGAGAGAGGAAGAGACTAATCATAACAGCAAAATCCTTAAGCAGAAAAGGTGGAATTTGAGAACAATGGTGAAAGGGGAGGGATTAACCACTGTTAAAATCTGAGACACATCATCCTTTATGGTAAGAAGGAAGGCAGGCAGATAGGTCTATCCACACTTTCATGGATAGTCCTGGTAGGGAGAAGTCCAAATTCAATTGCTTGTCTTTTCTCTGTGAAGTGTGAGGCAGGTTATCAGTTGAAAATATAGGTAAAGATTAGGGAGAAAGAAGTGGTTCACATTTATAAGAGTGTGCAAGTGGATTAGAAGAGAGCAAAAACATTTGGGGGGAAAAAAAAAAAAAAAACTAGTCTTAGTAGCGTCATTAGGCAATGATAAAGGTCCAAATGACATGTTCTGTCAAAATGATAAGTGTAGTGTTCAGATGCAATAGGGTGACACTCTCTGTAGATGCTTCCGGAGGACTGAGGCTCTGCCATTCTACAGAGAAATCTTGAGATGAGTTCATGTATCACTAAAACTCAGATGAGCTCTTCACTAATCCTGAAGTCAAGCAGCAGGTCTTCTACTCCATAGCAGGAAATAAAAATAAACAAATAAATAAAGTCCAGGTCAGACATAATTACAAGATTCAGTAAACACGTGAGCTACAGTACAGCCTCACAAGCAAAGAAATAGAAACTTAGCTGCTTTGAGATTTATCTTACTAAAGCAAAGAAAGTCATGAAAAGACATGGAGGAAATATAAATACATATTACTAAGAGAAAGAAGGCAATCTGAAAAAGTTACATACTATGTGATTCGGAAAATATGACATTCTGGAAAAAGCAAAACTATGGAGATAGTAAAAGTATCAGTGGCTTCCAGGAATTGGGAGTAGAGAGCGATATGAATAGGCACAGTACTGAGGATTTTTTGGGCAGTAAAAGTGCTCTGTATGATACTATAATAGTGGGTATATGTCAGTTTTTATGTATCCAAACCCATAGAATGCACAACATCAAGAGTGAACCCTGATGTAAACTATGGACTTCAAGTGATAATCATGTGTCAAGGTAGGCTCATCAACTGTAACAAATGTATCTTGTGGGGGATGTTGATAATGAAGGAGGTTATTGGTGTTGTTTGGCTTTGTGTCCCCACCCAAATCACACCTTGAATTGTGTCATGTGTCAAGGGTGGGACCAGGTGGAGATAACTGAATTATGGGGGCGGTTTCCCCCATGCTGTTCTCACAATAGTGAGTGAGTTCTCACCAGATCTGACGCTTGTATAAGAGGCTTCCCCCTTTCTGGACACTAATCCTCTCTTCTGCCTCCCTGTGAAAAGGTGCGTTCCCCCATGATTGTAAGTTTCCTGGACCCTCGCCAGCCATGCGGAACTGTGAATCAATTAAAGTACTTTTCTTTATAAATTAGCCAGTGTGGTATTTCTTCATAGCAGCATGAGAACGGACTAATACAGTTACGCATATGTGGAGAAAGAAGGGCATGTGGGAAATCTCTGTACCTTCCACTTAATTTTGTTGTGAACCTAAAACTACTCTAAAAAATATTAGTCTCTTTTTTTTTAAAGTTCAGTACTGGAGGTCAAATCCTACAAAGACTGCAAGCAAAATATATTTCCTACATATGATGTTACATTTGAATTGGAAATTTCAAGTATTTTTCAGGTTGGAGTAATACAGTGCAGGGGTCCCCAACCCCTGGGCTGTGGACAGGTACCTGGCTGTGGACAGGTTCCAGCCTGTGGCCTGTTAGGAAATGCGCAGCACAGTAGGAGGTAGTAGCGACAGGAGAGCATTATGGCCTGAGCTCCGCCTCCTTTCAGATCAGTGGTGGCATTAGAGTCTCATAGGAACACAAACCCTATTGTGAACTGCACATGTGGGGGATCTAGGTTGCACACTCCTTATGAGAATCTAATGCCTAATAATCTGAGGTGAAGCAGTTTTGTCTTGAAACTATGCCCCCTAACCGCCACCCTATCAAAATCATCTTCCTAGAAACCAGTTCCTGGTGCCAGAAAGGTTGGGGACTGCTGATATAGTGGGACTGAAAATAACACCAACTCTAAGATATTTTAAATGACATTTAATGGTCAAGCCTGCTGACTAATGAAACTCAAATGGTGTTTTTTGATGAACTAGGAATGCTTATGACTACTTCTAACATAACAGCATGAAGATTTGCTAGAAAAAAATTTATAAAACTTACTAAAATAATTTTTCATGTTATTTTCTTATGAGACGTTTATCTTGAAAAATAGTGATTATTGTTTTTTCACATGGCCACAATCAATAGGCCAAATATGGATGCTGATGGGACCTCCTGGAGGTGAAGGAAGAGGCACAAACTTTTATATTTTGTTTCGGATTGTTAAATTGATTATTGTGGCAAGGAAGGAGAATAAATCCATCTGATTTCTAACCAGATCCCAAAGTTGAAAAGAGGTGATATCAACTGTGCCCAAATTGAATGACAAGGAGGGGACGATCCCATATCCATGTGCCACAATTTCCTATTTGAGTTTAGGCCTTCAAAAACCCTATCTTAAGGATTTTTGAACATCGTACCCATTCTAGGTCAGAACACTGCTCTTGGAATTTATACATATATTCAAAGCACCACTAACCTCCCCCTGCCTCCCACGTCTCAAAAGTGTGACACAAGAAAGGTTTGTGTACAATCAAAATTGTCTATGACCTAGAATACACTTTTGAAAACTAATTTGTCTCAAAGTTCTAAAGAGTCTGACTTCAAGCGTACACTCTTCCAGACATTAACTATAATGGTTCATGTCAAAATTGATGCAGCAGTATAGGCAGATGGCACCAAAGGCCAAATAATCATAATGTTGACTTGGTTGTCACTGTCTTTAAACAAATGAAGGAGAGAAACAAACAGAAAAACAAAAAAATAAAATCAATTGAGGGCAATACAATTAGCCTAGATGTTTTTGGATGATCTGACTACAATGTCTACAAAATTTAATATGGCCAATATTTGAATCAAGGGTTTATATTTAGCACGTGATATCACCAAAAATCCTGGGATAGACTTGGATCAGTCATATGTGTTTCAAAGTAACTTTATTTGGAAAGACAGAACCATTATATAAACTAGTCAATGAAGAAAATGAAATAATCCTGCAGGAGAAGGATTTGGATAGTGGGCCGCTCATTTAACATAAATTTGCAATGTAATGCTTCAGGCACAAGGCAAATTGCGGCTCATATGTGAATGTATAGCAGAGGTATTACATAAAGGATAAGGGAGTTTATTTTTTTCAGGAGAACATTATCGTGTGCATTTTTCAAGCACATATTTTAAAAATGTCTTGTTAAATTGGAGAGAGTCCAAATAAGAACAATTAAAATGATATAAAGTTTAGAAAGCCCAATGTATAAGTAAAGCTAACACAACTGCATTTGTACCACCCAGGAGAGACACTAAATGGCTTTACTCATTGTCCGTAGCATTCAAAAGAACAGACTGAATTGAGGAATGGGACCTGCTTTAAGTAGTCATTTTGGGTCAATAAACAATTGTTTTTAATGACAAAGCAGAAAGAGTGTCTTCTTTAATTGCAACAAAGGGTTTTGCAAATCACTTTGTTTAGAGTCATATACATTTAGAAAACAAAACCAAAAAAAAAAAAAAAGCCAAAAAAAGGTTTTTAAAAAAAGTAATTATAGAAAAAACTAGAAATAACTCAGTTTTAGGGAAAAATCTGTGATATTCTATAAACATGTAAAATATAAACATCTTTAAATGAGAAAAAAATACAAGTCAGCCATGCTTTGGCTAATTATGGCAGCCTTTAATTTTATGAGGCTGATGAGACTTATTATTTTGAAACATGAATGTGAAAGATTATACTGAGAAACTACTCTTTCCTTCTGAATTTGGGCAAGCTAATTGAAGAAAGTGAAGCAAAGTGCTGGTGTTTACACTAGCCTTCACAGATATTCAGCTACACTGTCCTTCCCCTGCAGAGCTTTCCAAGGATGGAAGGCACTAAGATGCATAAAAGGACTTCACAGCAGTGGGAAATGAGAGGAAATTTTGGCTGCTCAAGAACTTCTTAGACTTACTCTGGTGCCAACAGCTGGTAGGCAGGGTTTAGGTATTACATAGCTCCTAGTAACTAAAAGTACTTTGCAAGGCACACTGCCAGAACCCATACAGATGGTGGGGAAAATAACTTTTAGTCGACTTATTAAATTTTACATTGCTTTTCTCCCAGGTAGCAAAGGAAGCAGAAAGGAGGTAGAGTGATGAATTCTGAAGCCAGGCAGGGGAGGGTTACTCATAGTCTCTCTGATAGGGGAACTTGGCAGGAGCTTCAGAGGTCTAGAACTGCCACGTATTATTCCCCTCTCTGTACACATCACTGCTTCGTGGAGCATAGGGCAAAAGGCCATGTGATTTCAGTCATATGAAAAATGTGGTTATATCCTAGAATTGCATTTTTAAAAATGTGACATGCTGTGTTGAAATGTGTTTTGGAATGCTGATTTTGGATGTAGCCACAATAGTTACTTATTGCTTTGAAAATTTATCGATAGCCCTTAATTCACGACCAACCTTCTTTCATTTTATTTCTTTACTTTTAAGAGATGTGACTTTGTACGGAGGGAGAAAATACATGTGTGTGTTTTGGGGACATGGGGTTGGGGAAAGGTAAGGCAGTAAGAAACAGTAGTCTTGTAAAAATATAAATATTATCACAATTGAGCTTATTTCATAGCAATAAATTTGGTGAGTTGGTATTTTGTAATGGTTTACTGGAGAGACAGATATTTGATTCGTATTTGGTCTATTTCTAGACCATGTGACATTAAACACATTATTAAATTTCTCTCTCAGTATTCTTACTTAAAAAATGTGGAGGGCAGGCGTAGTGGCTTACGCCTGTAATCCCAGCACTTTGGGAGGCCAAGGTGGGCAGATCATGAGGTCAGGGATTCAAGACCACCCTGGCCAACATGGCAAAACCCTGTCTCTACTAAAATAAAATACAAAAATTAGCTGGGCATGGTGGTGTGCACCTGTAGTCCCAGCTACTCAGGGGGCTGAGGCAGGAGAATCATTTGAACCTGGCAGGCAGAGGTTGCAGTGAGCCGAGGTCGTGCCATTGCACTCCAGCTTGTGCAGCAAGAGCAAGACTCTGTCTCAAAAAGAAAAAAAAATAGTGGGTAAAAATACCAAGCTCAAAAGCAGGGAATGAGTGGTAAATAACAGATTCCAAAGCATTTACAGTGCAATGTTGGCGTATGCTAAGTCCTTAAGAGATGGTGAGTTTGAGACCGTTGGGAGTGGATACCCTTGGAAGCAGCAAGTTTGTAAATTCAGGTGTTTTGGTCTAAAACAAATCAAGCCATCTCCTAAACCAATACAACTTAAAATCATGGAGCTTGTTTATTAGAGAAGTTAAGTTAGTATACAATGGGTAGGTAACAGAAAAAAAAGCCCAAAGTTTAAGAGAAAAATTAAATTCTAGCATTATAAAAACTGAAATAAATAACACAAGCACATATTTGGCCTTTCTGGGATATTTCAAATGCCTTTTATCAAGATTTTCAGGTGACAATAAGACATTTTCAAATGATATGACCAAAATAGTTCTTTTCTTTCACTAGACAAATAAAGGAGCTTGAGGGGATTTCGCAACATTTGAATGACAGAACGAAAGTGCAATATATGAGTAGGGCTACTGAGCTCAATACAACATGAACTACTGGGAGACTAGAGAGTGAAGCATCTGTTCTCCTCATTAAACAACCTTCTCCCTTGCCAGAGGAGGAGACTGGGTGAATTTTTTTAAACAAATGTATTTTTAAAATATTATCTAGTCAGATTGAAAGAAGGTGAAAAGGATGAAGGAAGAGAGAGAGAGAGAGAGAGACAGAGAGAGAGAGAGAATACAGAGAGAGAAAAAAAGACCTGAAAACTTCCATTAGTATTACAAACAGTCTTTTAAAGAAAAACAAATAAGATTTTTTTCTAGTTGTATGAATTTTTAAAATAACTGATTTCTTGGTTTAAGGTCATCACTGTTACCAGTATATTAGTATGTATGCACATTTTCTTCATGGCTAATTAGAAAGATTGTTGTTTTTTCCCCACATTAGTGCCAAACATATTCCTAATGATGGCTCTATGCATCTATGCATAGCAATCTGCATATGTCGTTTTCCTTAGAGCCCATGTAATATGGTGTAATTTTTATTTACATAACGGAATAAGTTTCTGTCAAATTAACTGGAAGACCTTGAAATGCTTTGCAAAATAAGTCAGTTCCATTATACATATTAGCGATACATCCATTGCAGAAAAATGTTATTTCTATGTAGTCAAACAAAAAGGAATGCTGGGTAGTGACTAAGTGATGTTTTGAATGCCAGCCTGAAATGGTAGTGGGTGTGTTTGGAGGGCCTGAATACACAGAAAACTACCTCAACTCTATAATTAAATTGTTCTATGTGTCTTTCTTTAAAAGACAATAAGAAGTATTCTGATACCACAATATGTAACTTTCATTAGTTTTTTTTTTTCCAAAATATTTTGGCTTCCTAGAGAAATAAAATGTTTTATTTTTCATGCAGATTCAGATAATATAGGGGATCATTGACTAGGATAAATCATCAGCTGAACATGTTAAAATTTTTTTGGTTATATGTAAAAATAGAGAAACAGGAAAATAGAGCAATTAAGTATACAATTATTTCTAACATATTTCACGCATATGCATTATCAATAAATGAATACACATATACATGTATGTATGTACATATTTATATATATTTGTGTGCATATATATGCAGATATGTATATGTATGTATAAACATATATATGTACGTATATACAGAAATATTTTATTGTATTTTGCACTTATAGAATTGTTTTTGTCTTAAATTTTTAACTATGTTCTCTTTCTCTGAGACTTGTCCTTGTTTTGGTAATTCAGGTTAAAAGATGGCATTAATTTGGCACAAAGTAACACATTTTTTCTCTCCTGGTGAATTACTTAGATATCCTTAGAAGAAAATGAGAAAAAGAACATTTTATCTGTGACTGAGCTTTTCCCATTTTAGGAAAAGTAACTTATTCCCACCTGAGCCAAATTTTAGTTAAACGAAGCTGGATTCAAATTCCCGATACTGTCTTCTGTTGAGCCCTCTCCTCCTGGGCTTCCTGGGAGCCCTGTGCCCTTCGTATTTCCCTTCCCTCTCACATTAAAACTGGCAACTGACTCTCATTTTGATTTTAAGTCTCGGATGATATAATAGAGAAGAAAATGGACTTATGACAATGACAGATGTGCTTTTTAGTCACTTCCACCACTTACTAGTGGTTTGACTTTTGACTAGAACTTCAAATAAACATAGCAGGAGTAAAAATCACACTTTGTATTGCAATCTAAATGTAATCTGACTCCTGACATTTTTAACCAATTCACATTTAAATATTTTTAAAATCTAAGAATCATGACTTTTTTCGGCTCCAAAATATCTTTTTTGTTGTGTTAAATCTCTTTAAAGCTCCTTACTTATATTTCCTACTTACATTTTCTCACATTCTTGCCCTCATTCATGTGTTTATATTAGAAAACTGTTCAAGTTATTAAACTCTTTCTTCCCTTTCAAGTCACAGGATTCTTCCAAATTTTCAATTATTTTTATTTCTCTGTGTCATTGTGAGATGCCATCGACCATTCGAATTATATTGTAATGTCAAGTATGAGCACATAGCCCTTGGCAGATAGAAATATGATGTCTTCTTTAGTCACCCATTGACAATGGAATTGAAAATCTGGGACCTCACTGTTTAAAAATGTCCCAGGAGCTCTCTCTGCTCCCAGAAGCAAGCCAGGAGAGGGGGGCTTCAACCAATACAACTGCTTCCTCTTATTCTATCTGAATCAGAACAAACATCTTCCTTCTCATAGAGAACACAGAGCAAGGGAGAAGAAGCAAACCCCCTTCCTTTTTCCAAAAGATTCCTTCTCCAGGGAGATGATTTATCTTCTAGGCAACTCAGAAATCTGCTTACTTGCACAAGCATGGTAGATAGACACACTTTTTTCCAAAACTTAATTTCTTGATCGTCTCTCAATTGCAACAAAAGATGCCCTGATACCTACACTTCCTCTCCAAAGATTCAGATGAAGTAGGATGTCTGTATACATCTCAATAGAGAATTTTAATTATTTTAGTGGCTGGGATGTAAAAATAATAAATTGGAAGAGAGAAATGATCAGAAACAAATGCTCAAGTCACCGTCTTCTAAATGTTCCCTTTTGAAGACTTGTAAGATATAGTTAAAGCATGCAGAAAAATAAAGTAGGCTCTGGAAATCTGAGAAAAAAGAGGGAAGTAAGATTGCCATTTGATCATTATACTATAAAAAAGCAACTACTCAATCAGAGGAAAAGTGAATGACTCTAAATAACCAGGATGGCAATAGGCAGTGGCAAACTACACGAAAAGAAGTATAGATATTATTTGGCGATTATGTAAAATAAATCAGTAGAATAAATTAGAAAAATGTGCTAGAATAAAAAAGATAAGAAGAACATGCAGGTGTGCACGCATGAAGGTGCACGTGCACACACACAGACACAAAACAACTCCTAAGTGTAAGAAAAAAAATCAATGTGAAAATAAAATACAACCAAGGTAACCGCAAAATTTTGTTGAAATGAATGGAAACAAAATTGAATCAAAGAAGACAAGTATTCTGTGTCTGGATGAGAAAGTTCATATTTTTCGAGATCTTACTTTTCTCGAAATTTATGTATGTATTTAATTCAGTCTCAATCAATTTATCAAAATTATCTTTAATACTTTTAGAATATTTAGAAGGTGAGACTAGAAAAAATAGCTTTTAAAAAGAAGTGTAGGTTAGGCATGGTGGCTCACACCTGTTGTCCCAACTACTTGGGAGGTGGAGACAGGAAGATGACTTGAACCCAGGAGTCTGAGACCAGCCTGGGCACTGGTCTCTACAACAAAACAAAACAAAACAAAAAAGAAACCACTTCAGCCTGGGTGACAGATTGTTCAGAGCGAGGCCCTGTCTCAAAAACAAAAAACCCCAAAAATGTGTAGTTGGTCATTTATATAGCCATGTAGTATAACATGGAGTACAAGCACACAAATGAAGTTAGTTTGGTACTAATGCTAAAGTAAAAACATGTGCAGAAAAATGGAAAAGATTATTTATCTCCGGAAAGAGCTATGTTTCTAAGTGTGTATCCACATAATAAATCATGTTCAAAACACCACATTAATCAATGGAAAGATGATCATACAAAGAGAACAATTCACATCCCCATAGTGTATAATTTCAGATGAATAAAAACTTGATATATATATATATATATATATATATATTTTTTTTTTTTTTGAGACAGAATCTGTGCCACCAGGCTGGAGTGCAGTGGGGAAATCTCTCCTCACTGCAGCCTTCACCTCCATGCTCAAGCAATCTTACCGTCTCAACCTTTGGAGTAGCTGGGACTATAGGAGTACACCACCACACCCAGTTTTTTTTTTTTTTTAATTTTTTTCTTAATTTTTATTTTTTACTTTTTGTAGAGACAAACTCTCCCTATGGTGCCCAGGCTGATTTTGAATTCCTGGGCTCAAGTGATCCTCCTGCTTTGGCCTCCTGAGTAGTAGGGACCACAGGCATGAGACCAAAATGCTTGGCCTACACTTTTTTTTTTTAAGCTATTTTTTCTAGTCTCACCTTCTAAATATTCAGCAACCTCTGTCTCCTGGGCTCAAGTGATCCTTCCACCTCAGCTTCTCGAGTAGCTGGGAGTATATGCATGCACCACTACTAATTTTTTTTTTGTTTTTTTTTTTTGGGTACATACAGGGTTTCTACCATATTGTCCAGTTTGATCTCGAACTACTGGTCTCAAGATATGTGTCTGCCTCAGCCTTCCGAAGTGCTAGAATTACAGGTGTAAGCCACCATGCCCAGCCAAAAACAATTAATGTTTAAAGTTAATAAGTAATATACATTAGGCAAAATTTATGTGTTCTTGTAAAATAAATTCTTTTAAAGATTGAAGTAACAGTCCAACCCAAAACTATAAAGAAGAAAAAATTTTACTTCATTAAAGGACTTCATTAAAAATATTGTAACGTTAAAATATTTTAATTTTAAAACCATAATTTAAAATATTTTTAATGTTTTAAAAATAAAACCATCATACAATATAATGCTATCAACTAGGAGAATATTTACAATAAGCCAAATATTGATATATGTAGTCTATAATTTTTTTGCATATAGATATGAAAAGATACTTCTGTAAACCACACAAAGTACTACAATAAGCAGTTCACTAAAGATAAGCCACAAATGGCAAACAAATATGTCAAAATGCTTTATTTATAATTAAATAACTATATTATTAAAAATACTTCTACAATCCTTTTTCTTTGCTTGATGAATTAGCATAGGTTTAAAAACCTGATAATACTTAATTTTAGCAGTTTCACAAGAGAAGGAAATACATATTGATACAAACTTTAAAGCATTGTATATTCTGTATATTGAGTCCTAAAAATGTTCATAGACTGATCCAAGTAATTTTATTTATTGTATGTACTCTAAGAAATGATCTGAAATTGAAAAAGTATAAATACAAGTATTGTCAGGAGACAGTTCTTTGTAGCAGCAAAAAAGAATGTTAACAGCTTAAATGGTAAACAAAGTAAATATTTTAATAGATTATGGTACTTGTATATGTGAAAGAATGCCATACAACTATTTACATAATATCCTCAAGGCTTTCCTTGAAAATAAAATTATGCTTTAGCATGATGTCAAATGATAAAATGCATACTTCAATGTTATGCAGAAAATATAAGTTCAAGTATGAAACAATATAAGTGATAAATATTATGTGATAAAATGGCTAAACGGCAGCATTTTTTTGGTTAAGTGGCAGAATTTTAAGTTAATCTGTTATTCTTAATAGCAGATTTTATACACATATTTTGTTTATAGATATCTTCACTCCGCAATTTTTCTACTATTTTGGAATACTTGGTTTCCCAAATACTCTTTTAGAGAACAAAATACTGCTTTTATCAGTAGACAAAGTATTGAATTGGCTTTGCTGCTATATATTTCATCATAAAAAACTGACAGCTTTCTTCATACTATCATTGATGAATTCAATTACATTGTGTCCATTTTTCCCCAAGCTTAATAACCTCTGGGTGGGCTAGAATTCAATTTTAGATCCTTTCTGTGAAATCTAAAACTATAGACCAATCTGGCTAAGAAGAACCCTGATAACTGTGCCACATTAACTCAGAAGTTGTCAAAATTACATTCTATCAGTGAGTGTTACTACTTTGTCATGTGTCAGATGGGGCTCTCAAATTCACCCCACCCCAGAGGAGCTGCTTAGGCAGAGCTCAGCTTAAAGTTTAGCAGGTTTTCCCATTTACAACGTCTGGTTGACTAAACGAACTTTGGATTTGCTCTGGACTTCGTTGTATCTTGGATTTGGGAAAAGGGTGGGAGAAACAATTGAAGTCCCAATTTGATTTCTAGGCACAGGTCACATTCTCCAATCTAATTTTTACCAAAGAGGCCTATTTTGGTATTTTTCAAATGTGTAACAACCACAGTGAAATTGTACTTTTCTAAATTTCCTACTTTTTAAGAAAAGAGCTCCATTTACTTCAAGAAAATTGTTAGAAAGAGAGATATGCAGCAGTGAAGCATTAAGAGAGTTTTTAATTCCAGAATATTCCACAATTTTAATACAACCAAATGCCCACCCTCTCTTAAAATTCTTCCCTTGTATTTCACTTTCTGCCTGCATCTGAAAGGGAAAGGAGGCTACTCTGAGAACTGGCCATCTCAGAATAAGAAGAAGGAAAGCAGGGGAAATTTTCTCTACTTAGTGGTTTATTTGTTTTCTTTTTATTTTGCCAGAGAACCCCATACAATAAGTTATAAGCCCCTCATTCAGCAAATAATAAAGTGAGATTCTGTCTTCCATTTGGATGTGTTTCCATGCATTTAGTTCTAATGATCTGGACCCATAAGGAGAAAACTGAATACTAAGGTTTGGATATCTCTTAGTTCCTATTTGAATGACACATTGAGACAGTCGAAGTTTCTTACATACATTCTTCAACTTTAAGTTGTAATAATTAATTCTCATTATCAAAATGTTTGGATCAAGAAACAGAAATAACAACTTTCTTTTGATCATTAATGAAAAGGCACTACTTGTGATTTGTTTCAAAGTTCAGCAGTTGGACAATATGAGTTTGACAAGAATCATTATTTAGGCTTCCTTTATACTATTGTATATGGTTACTTTTGTACTTTAAACTGAATGTTTAAATTCCCTCAAAATTCTTATGTTGAAACGTAACCCTCAATGTTACAATATTTGGAGATGAAGATTTTGAGAAGTGGTTTGACCATGAGGGTGGAGTTCTTGTGAACAAGATTAATCTCCTTATAAAAGAGGTGCTTTCCAACTTGTGAAAACACAATCAGAAGATCTCTGATCTATGACCCGGAAAGTGGCACTTCACCAGACATTGACCCTGCTGGAAGCCTTGATCTTAGACTTTCCAGCCTCCAGAGCTGTGACAAGTGTCTGCTGTTTATAAGCCATTCCACTAATTTCATTATAGCAACCTAAATAAACTAAGACACTTTTCATGTTTAATTCATCTAAATAAATTATATAAAATATAAAATGTGCCCTTTAAATTATTTCTATTTGAATTGTGATTCTTTGACCCTTGATTGAAAACCCTGTTATAAAAATATGTGTGTGATAAGAATGACTCTAATATCTAACGTTATTGCAATATATTGGAGTTACCATTATCAAACATTAATTATAATATTAATAGAAAATTAAATATGTATATCATATTTCTCATGAAGTATTTCTAAATATGTTAAAGTGTAGAGTTAGAAAGAAAGATTTCTAACTTTAGAAAGCCTCCTGGTCTCTGTAAGCCAAATGTATTTCTCAACATGAACAAATAACGTTTTCCTTAACTATGAACGTATTTTAGAATATGCATATTAATTTTGGATTTTGTTTTGGAAATACAATTGTACTTTGATTTAGAAATTCATAATTTGTGATTATTTTAGTTTTTATTCATCCCATGGATATATGTTATTTATTATAAAAATTTACATAACTTCAAAAGATAAAAGTTAAAAGTCTTGCCTCCTTTGCTAGGGGACCCATTCCTGTAAAAAATGTTCCATGTTCATATACACTCAGGTACACAGATACACAAAATATGTGCATGCGTGCATACACGCACACCATACACATAGACACAGCTCATTTGTTTCCTTCTGATTGAAGTGTATGGAAAATTTTGTCAGCAGCTATAAAGTTCTCCCCCGGTTGTAGAGGTACAATTTTGATATTAATATCATGCACTAAGTTGGCTTGTAGTGGGATAAATACTGAGGTACTTTAAAACTCTTTGTTTTTCTGCCAAGAACACATGTTCCTGTCTTTTTCAGCAGTCCCTTTAGAAAAGAATTAATTCCAGACAGCTCTGAGCTATTTATGCCAACACCACAGGCACTGAAGGAAGCAGCTTTCAAGAGAATGGCTACCTCTATCCTCACCTTAATGATTTTTCTTTTGGATCAATGCTCATAGGTTTTGGAGTCTGTGTGCAGAGTATTTATTAAGTTGACTATAATGACTGGGGATAGCACCTGCCTCTCCTGTTGATCCCTTGTATTATTGTGTTTTTTTTGTTGTTGTTGTTGTTGTTTTTTTAAAAAAAAACACCATGTCTGTTTTCAAAGAAATCCTCAAAATCTTTTCACATAAAATATGATTCAGAAATTACAAAATTCTCATCACTAAAATTTGGTATTCAGATTCTTATTCCAGGTAAAAATATGTTTAGGTATCTAATGAAAATGGTAATTACACCTGAGTTCATTTATCTTAAAATCAGCCTTAATTGTATTTATTTGTATTTTATATTTCTCCTATTTACATGTCACTGCATAAGTCTTGAATATTATTTTACATAGTAAGTTTTCTTTCATTGTGCTGCCTGGTACTCATTCCTCTTCCCCTGATGTTCCGGCAGCAACCACAACTTCATGTAACTTGTTTTGAAGAGAAAGGGCACGTAAAACTTAGGTTTTTTTTTTTTTTTTTTTTTTTAAAGCAAATACAATTGTGTGTGAGAGACAGTATGGGTGAATATGTATGTATGTTTATACTAGTAGAGACAGTTAAATAGGAAAACTTCATGAGATAAAAGGTTTTCTGAATACTAAAAGTTTGACTTCAAATATCAAAGCTTAAAGCCCTGTAGGAAGTCAGGTTGAATCGATTCCAAATACAAAGTGATAGCAAAGCTAACCTTGTCTACCCTGGGCAAAAGTGATCACAAAAGAAAGAGATGATGGTGACACTACATGACCCTAAAGTCCTGATTCAACAACAAGCATCCATGAGACGAACCACCCTATCTTGTCTTGATCTGCATTGTAGCCGTTTGCTTTTTACGGGTTACCTGATGAACCAGCTCATGCACTCTGTGGTCTGCACTAATGCTTGGATTCCTCTGGTGGCCAGCTCCTGCTCTGAACTTGGCTCTCATCTGGCTGGTGAATGGGTTAGGGTAGACAGCCCATCTGGAGCTTGTGGTTACTATTAAGGATGTGAAGATGTACATAGGTCTTTAAGGGTGTGTTCACGTTCATCTCTAAATAAGCTCACGGTGTCCCCGAGCTCTTCCCAGGGAAGTGTGGTACATGTCCTACATCCTCTCTGCTTTGAGGCTCTACTGAAATAATATAAAATTGCGAATGCTCCATTTCCATGACTGGGATATAAGACCAGAACTAGAAGCCCTCTAAGGCAGTGCTTCTGAAATTATATGTGAGGACTCTTTTTTCAGAGTCCAATTTTTTTGTTTTTTAATATCTAAGCGGTCATAGGTGAATACACTTGCAAAGTGAAAATGAGCTATTAGTAAAATAAAAGTTTACAGGTAATATTTCATCTCCTAGATGGCTGCAGAGGAGTCAGGATCACCATATCAAGCTATATGACAGTGCCGATAAGGGAGAGGCTAGAGCTAGAGAGTATAGCCCCAGAGCCCTATCAGTGCTTGAAAGGTTGACTCTATATACCCTTTTGCCCAAAGCTTTGATTTGCTTTGTCAGTTACCAAGGTGTCAGAAAACTAATTAGAAGGACAGGAGATAGGGAAATAATGGGTACAAAAGAGTGGTTCCCTGGCAAAGGCCCCATCTGCAAGTCTGGAAACCCATGGCCCTAATTGGGAACAGGCATTCCTGTTTTCATGCCCAAAAGTTGCCTTTTGGCCTGTCATGCTCCCCTATCCTGTGCCCATATAAACCTCAGACCCCAGGCTCCAGAATCTATGAGGAGATTAACAGAAGAGCATAAGAATGGCAGGACAGTGTGGTAGAGAAGGCAAGAAGGAAAGGAACGTCTGAATGCCGAAAGGAGTCTGGCTGGGAATGATCAGAGAGGAGATCAGCCACTGGATAGCCAAACTCCAGGGGAAGATCATCTTCCCACTCCATCCCCTTTCCAGTTCCCCATCCATCCCACTGAGAGCCACCCACATCACTTAATAAGATCCCTGAATTTATCCTTCAAGTCCATGTGTAACGTGATTCTTCCTGGATGGCAGACAAGGACCTGGGTATCAAGAGGGCACTGAGCTGGTTAACACTTAAGCCATCTATGGACAGCAAAGCTAGAAGAATGCACTGAAACACACTCCCACTTGGGCTTTGGAAATCATAGGTACCCACCCCTAGATGTTACCAAGCGGACGGAGCCCCAAAACACTCACCTCAGCTCTTGCACCTGCCTGTCTGCATGCTCCCCTTCCTGTAAGGGATTTGAGTGCATGGTGCTGAACACACAAGCCACACCCCTGTCACACATCCTGTAGAGGGGTCAGGGAACTCTCCTGCTTCACTAACACTCTGCCTTTGCCAAGATTGATGACAGTGCATCATAAATACTACTACTCTTAGGTTTCAGGAAGAAACCTATGAGGTGCCTTGTTACAAATGCCAAGAATACCCCAGCAAGAACAAATTCATTATACACATTAGTAACCTTGATGATAACCATACTTTCTTAACTAGCATTCCATCTTATTTCCTCATTGCTTTCCCAGTATTTCCTAAGTTCATTTTCCAGATAAATTATTCTCACTTGAATCATTGAGAGGGAGCAGGGACCCCTCTTGGCCTGTGGGCCCACCCAAACATAGAATTAAAGAAAAATCTTGAATTTCTTCCAGGGACCTAGCTAGCCTGGAGAAGTATATAAGGAACTTGATAAGCAAGAAGGTAATAATAGCTCAAAACAATAGGCAAGAAAGTTAGAAACTAACTTTTAAAGGTAACAAACATCCCTGAGTTGCTTTGCTGAAATCTGGATCCACACCAAATGGGGATGCTAAGGACTAAACTCAGATCACTTATGTTCTTTGTTCTACATTTTTTCCTGAAGGGACTGGAGGAAGCCATATCCAGGAGCCACAAGCTAAAGTTCTTTTATGCCCACCCCAAATTTTTAAACAAAGCTTCTCTTTTTTAACCAACTGCAAATCAGATGAACTTTAAATCTACGTATGACTTTAGGCCAAACATTGTGTAACCTCTATGTATTGATTTATGATTTTGCCTGTAACTTCTGCTTTCCTGAAATTTACACTTGCCCTTAAGAAAACCCTTACCTGAAAGCCATTGGGGAAGTTGGGACTTAAGCCTGAACTGCCTGATTATCCTTTCTTGGTGCCCTGCAAATAAATGCCTTCCTTTCTCCTGCTGCAAACCTTGGTGTGGGTATTTGGCCTTACTGGCCCAGTGAGCCTACCGCAGTTTAGTTTGATAACATCATAGGCTCAGGGACTGATTCTGAGGGAATAAAACCAAAGTTACCACTACTAAAGTCCAGCCTGCCAGCCAGAAAATGAAGGAGAGTAAAAGTGGGAACAATATCTATATTTGATTGAGAATTTACTCCATAGAGCCTGCATTTTTTTTTTTTTTTAGACGGAGTTTCACTCTTGTCACCCAGGCTGTAGTGCAATGGTGTGATCTCGGCTCACGGTAACCTCTGTCTCCTGGATTCAAGCAATTCTCCTACCTCAGCCTCCTGAGTAGCTGGAATTATAGGCACCCACCACCACACCAGGCTAACTTTTGTATTTTTAATACAGACGGGGTTCCACCATGTTGACCAAGTTCGTCTCAAACTCCTGACCTCAGGTAATCCACCTGCCTTGGCCTCTCAAAGTGCTGGGATTACAGGCGTGAGCCACTGCACCTGACTGAGCCTGCATTTTTTATTAGAAATACTTATGTTACCTTGAGTTGGCAAGAGTACATTTTCTACATTTGAGAATAAACGTGGTCTTGAGAAGCCACGTAAAATAGAATTCAAACTTTCCACCCGTGATATTGTAGCTGGTAAAACTTCTATGTGCAATTTTGTGATTATATGGCTTGTTACTGATAAACTAACTTTTCTGTTTAATAATTTAAGAATATCCAAAAGAGATAAATATAAAAGCAAATGTAAAGTAATTGACAATTACTATTTTATAAAAGGTAAAAAGGATAATCTAATGGCATGTGGGCAGGAGTTTAATAAAGATAAGAAATGGGCAAAATCTCTCTACTGTTTCTTTTTGTTCACTGATCTCCCTCCAGGCAAGTGTATACAGGGAAAGTTCCTAATGAAGAGAACAAAGTTAACTGAAGTTTACTTCTTGTGAATGCTTAATACAAAAAAAAAAAAAAATCTGGTTTCATGAAGTCCCAGTATTTTACAAATTAAACTAGAACCACAAAGAAATATATAATTTATGATTATACACAAATTATAAAATAACCTAAAAATACTATAGCATTTGCAGAAGGTAGAAAAGATGACTTCTCCAAAATAATCATTGTAAAACCCACTATTATTCTTCTGTCTACAAGGAACACTCCCATCTCTTTAAGAAACAAATTGCGCTCCTGCTGGAGCTGATAAAATAGCAGTGGAAACAACTCTATCAAGCTTCCTATTATAAACTATCATTCCAGGCTTTATAGCTTGGCTCTTTCAAACTAAAGTATGTTGGGCAGAGACTAGGCATACAAATTGCCAGCCAAAATACATTAAGTCTGGTTGAGCTGTCTTTTTTCGGAGGATGCAAATTAGAGCATTGTGCTCTGCATGCAGTTAGTGCTTGGCATGGGGCTGCAAGAATGCTTCTGATAGTGTGACAAAAATAAATAAATAAATAAAATAAAAAATGAAAAGCTTTTCAGTGGGAAATTTTAAAACAGATTGGTTATTATTTCAAAATGTACAAATTTTACATTTGTTACATTTCAGACGAATTTTAGTTCATGAAAACAATATTTTAACATCAAATAATATAATCTACATAATACTTTTCATCCAAGTTTATGGGAAACGGTCCATTTGATGGTTTTATTGATAACTAAACCATTTGAAGGAATCATTGACTCATAAGTAGCATCTATGATTATAGCCTTCTGTGGTGACTGAGGGAAAATGGCTTAGATTAGCAGATATTTTGTTCAAATAGCTGTGCTTATGAGTTTTGCTTCAGAGATGCAGGAATAGAATAAAAAATTTAACCTGAAATAGTTCTGGACATATCAGAAAGTATAAGTTTTGGCTTCTGGATATTCTGTATCTATAAATCCATTTTTTAAGTTCATGGAGTTTGGTCTCTTCATCTTGGCTTCTTTTGCACTGAAACATTAGCATAGTAATGGGATATTATAGCAAAAGGATATTATTCCCGTCGGTTCACCCAAGTTATTCCCCTCAGTTGATGACTTAGTCCCTTCAAAATTACATTGAAACTTGCTGGTTCTTCCTTCATTCAAGAATATTTATTGATTCTATGATATGCCAGGCACTGTGAAGATAAGAGAAAGATAAACAAGTTTCCTGTCTTTGTGGAGTTTATACAAGGAGTTTGCAATGTTATTAGTAACATTGCTATTAGGTTATCAGGGGGCTTCAGGAACCTGAAGAACAGTAGTAGAAAATATAAATTTATAAATTGGTGTACTCAAGTGGAAAAAATGTTTTACTCATTTTTGCTTCATTTAAAATTTTTATATTAACACAATAATGCAATATTAATTTTTAAAAATAAGCACAACCTTCTTTTACACAATCTATACCTTTTCATGACTATAGAAAACCTTTTTTTAAAAAAACATTGACTATCAATTCTTTGTTTTTTGATAATAGTTTGTGAATACAATGTTTCCTTAAATAGAGAACTACCTGAATTTTCCTCTTCCTTTAACTCTGTATTTTGGAACTTCATGATAAATCTTTTTCTCCACTAGCTAATAATGATATTGACTGCAAAAATCAATAAACATGAAAAGTAATGACCTCTAGCAATTTACTTTTATTAAATCTGCAGAGAGTTTTGATATCATTTACTCTGCAACTCAGTCTCTGAATTTATTTTATTTTACTTTTTCTAACTAGTACATTGCTTTGTTCTCAGGTAGAAAAGAAAGAGGGAAGCACGGCAAAATTCAACTAATGCATCATTTTGACACATCTGTTGTTCGGTCAGTGGTGTGCAGTCTCCCATTTCTGATATAATAAATGTTTATGGTATTTCTATTTTAATGAATGCCCTAGGCTCCAGGACCTGTTTGTATACTTCTGTAGCATATATCTTTAGTGAGGAGATGGTGTTGTCTGTTTCAACTAATAGAGGGTAAAACTGAATGGAAAATTTAGATTTGAGAGCCACTGCCTCAATGCAACCCTCCCAGGGAATCAATACAGAGCACGGGGAGCGTGGGGAGGCCAAAGTGGCAGCAGTTGGGTCAATTAAAGGAAGTGAGTGCAAGGTTTGAAGGAGAGTAGATGTTTATTTTCAGCAGGTTAGTTTGTTTCGATAAGCAATCATTTTCTCCTTTATTTCACAAGAATTAATGGGAGTTTTCTCAAAGAAAATCTCAGAATGTAGAACCTCATCCCCTGATGTCTCTGAATATATGTCTTTGAAAAAATGGCAAGATTAGCTGTCATGTTTGAAAAAGTAAATATATAATATAAAGTAGATGGTCGGGCTGGCAATAAAAACAAAAATAGACAAAGGAAATTACATCAAATTGAAAAGCTTCTGCACTGCAAAGAAAATAATTAACAGAGTGAAGAGACAATCTAAAGATTGGGAGAGAATATTTTAGCCGTACATTTGATAAGGGGTAAACATACAAAATGTATAAGAAACTCACATAACTCAACAGCAAAGAAACCCAATTTTAATATGACAAGGGACCTGAATAGACATTTCTCACACGAAGATACACAAATGGCCAGCAGATCTATTTTTAAAAACATGGTTGATCATTTGAAAAATGTAAATTAAAGCCGTGAAGAGATATCATCTCACACTTTTCAGAGTGGGTTTTATAAAAAAGACAAAAGATAGCAAGTGTCAGTGACATTGTTGAGAAAAGGGAACCCTTGTATACAACTGGTGAAAATGTAAATTAGTACAGTGCTTATGGGAAACTATATGGAATTTCTTCAGAAATATCTAATGTTAATGACGAGTTGATGGGTGCAGCAAACCAACATGACACATGTGTACCTATGTAACAAACCTGTATGTTATGCACATGTACTGCAGAACTTAAAGTATAATAATAATAAACTAAAATTAGAATTACCATATGATTTAACAATCTCACTTCTGGGTATTTACCCAAAAGATTTAAAATAAATATATCAGAGAAATATCTGCAATCCCATGTTTATTGCAACGTCATCCACAACAGCCAAGTTATGGAATCAATTATGCAATCAACCAATTCAATTGATTGAAATCAACTCAATCAATTATGGAATCAAATGTCCATCAATGAATGAAATGATCATAAAAATGTGGTATATATACACTATGAAATAGTATTCTGCCTTAGAAAAGCAGAAAATTTTGTCATTTGCAAGACATGGATGGTATTGGAGAACATTATACTAAGTGAGATAAGCTGGCACAAGAAGACAAACAACACAAGTTCTCACTTACATCTAAACAATCTAAAACAATCGAACTCATAGAAGCAGAGAGTACAACGGTGATTACAGAGACAGAAGTGTGACCAGGGGAATGAGGACAAGGTGGTCAAAGTGTACCATATCTCAGTTAGATAGGAGGAATTTGTTTAGTTTTTCTTTTCTTTTTTTTTTTTTCAGTTCTATTGTACAGTGCGCAATAATTAAACTTTAATGTGAATTTCTAAATGACCTACATTTGGTTTATTAACTGCCTATAAATATGGAGATATTTTTCTATTGAGGAAAACATGAAATATCAGTTTACACGCCTAACAGTAGTTTTGCATCTCACATAATGGTCCTTTTTCTATAAATACCAAATTATGTATGGAGTGTTTGGAAAGCATTTAATACAATGTGGAACATGAAATTATTTTTAAATCATGTATTTGACCCTTTAAAAAAAATCTCAAAATGCCAGAACCTGACTTACAATGTTTACGATACTGTTTATAATTAAATTAGCAAACACTGAGAAGACTTTAGGGAAATTTTATATTGATTTTTAAGTATATAAATTCTAGAACACTGAAATTAACAGGCTATATTTTTCCACGTAAATATGGACAAATTTTGTGGAGTTCCTTTTGCATTAGAATATAATTCAAACCCATCTGCTCCATGGTACAAAGGCAAAACTGGCCTTATGTAAGCTTGCCTCTTTAGGAGCACAGTGCTCTACTGTATTATAGTGAAGATGAAGAAAAGTATGGAGATTAAACATTGTTTCAAGTATATTCTAATCAAACACTGAAAGTTTTTGTATGATATTGAGAACAATATATTAAATGAAGGTAAAATGTTGGCTAATTAGTATATATCATGAACAATGAAAAGCCAAAATTATATAAGAATAAAATAGTAACATTTAAATTACAGTTGGTGATACACAGCACAGGCTGGCATACTTGACATGGGTTTTACATTTTTTTCATCCAATAACTATCTATGTGCACCCACTGAATTATATTGTATAGAAAAAGTAATTGAAATATAATTTTGTAGATGTCGATATTTTATAGAAAAGAAGAAGGCTTATCTAATTTTGTAGCTCAAATAGATATTTTAAGTCATGCAAAGTTTTCTGGGTATGCCTTATTATTTGAAGTTATCACAATTTCAAAGGCAAGTGTCTGAATTTACAATTGTTTAAACTCTATTACAAAGGATTAATAACTCTAGAGAGTCTGATAAATCAATTACAATGAAAAAAAGCAAAATTAAACTCATCTCTTTCCCAGTATTATACAATTGTGACACTTCTCAGCATTTACAAGCATATAATTAAAATACAATTTGTTGAATATTAGTACAATATAATCATTATAGAACTTTGGGTTTTAATAAATAATTAATTCAATGGTGGCAAAGTAAAAGATACGAGATTTTTTCCAAAAGCAATTTCAAAATAAATGGCCTGATGTTACTTTCATTTTTATTTGTTTCCCTAAGTCTGTTGAGTTTTCTTTATGTGAAAGGCATATATCTGAAGATAAAATTTACATTCTCAGGGTAAGCTAGACTTCGGTTTTCTTAATGCTTCTCACTACATGCTTGAAATGTAACACCAAAAATATAAAAAAATGATAGTACGCATTTTTCAATTTGACTTTAAAGTGCCATATATTTATAATGGCATTAGTAATGGCAAAAACCACAATTACTTTTGTACCAGCCTAATATTATTTTAATGTTCAATGGATAACAGTATCGAGTATATGACCATTTTATCAATAGTGCCTTTGTATTAATAGGAAGTGGCCAGAAGGAATTTTAGGTGACTTGAGTAATTAAAATATGGTAGAATGTTAAAATTGGGAGAGACTTAGAACTGACTTTTTCTTACCTCTTAATTTTGGGCACGAAGAATCTCAATGTTTTTGTTAAGATCCTAGTGCTAAGTGGGAAGATCAACTTTCATCTTCATCTTTTTCCTTTCTTACACTGTTTCCTAATACAGAAGTTGTGATTCTGTTTTAAAGTAGACTAACAGATCTCTTTAAAGCTTACTCTCATGTCTACAAAGAATAGTTATGTTTCCCTATTTAATATGCATGCCATAAACTTGTGACATTTAAAGCAAACATTTAAACAGAACAGAAAATGAAATAAGGGCCTGTTTGTAATCATGGATGAAAGGCTATACCTTTCAAAATTGAAGATAGCTTTGCATTTAAAACTATACTAGTGTTTCGTGAAAATCTTCAACAAAGAGTAGGTAGAGAACACTTTGCCTTATGTTAGATAATACTATTTCCTGTATTTCCAGAAATTTTCCTGGAATATTTATACACCAAACAAATGCTTGTGGAAACTAGTAACTGTTCTATCTATTTAACATTTGTAACCCATCTTCTAATCCTATACATAAAAGCTTTAAAAGATGAAAAAGTATAGCTATGGTTATATATCATTGTGTCTTTATATATACACATGCACATGTGTGTATAAATGTCAGTAAATCAATGTATAAGATCCATAGCTCACCGTGCTGAGAAATATGATTATCCTTTAATAAAGCCTGGCCTCTGACAATATTGAAAGTTTGCATCATATCTTATCAGTTTTCCCTACCTTTCATTGCTGGTTTCCACTTTGAACCTTTTTTGTGCCGTAGCCTCAAATAATACAAATGGTAATAATAAAAACACACACACAAAAGGAATCCATTTGAATTATATGAACTTCATGAAGAAGATACTGTATAAAGAGATTACATTTAAGAGATTTTAATCAAACCTGAGTTTGTCAGAGAGAATTCTCCTGAGGAAGAAATGATTGTACAAAAGCCTAAATAATTGCTAGTTCACTCAGTGAGAATGTGCGCAGAAGGCTTTGCAAAGCCCTGATGAGAAAGGGAGGGACGTATTTTTAAAATAGGCCAAAATGTTGTGTGACTGAAATGTAATGATCAACAAAGACGGTGGCTCATTATCAGTCTGGAAAGGTGCCAAAGGCCAGAGATACTGGAGAGTCTGTAACACAGTGTTTCAGTTTTTTAATTGTTTTCTGTTGAATTCATTGAATAGTTTTATGCATCACAATAATTACTTTTTTTTTTTTACTATTAAAGATTGTTCTGATAGAACAAGGTAAAAACTTGGAGCAGTGACAGAAGTTGATATAGTCAGTGAGTAGAAGTCTGAATGACATGAGTTGTCTATCAGAATAGTCAGAGAGAGAGAGAGAAAGAGAAAGATGAGTTGAGAAAGGTAGCAGCAGTGGGAGAAGAAGTGAAAACATTTTTGAATTGTTTTGTATATTTTTTTACAAAGCAGATTTTTTTCCAGATAATAAAAAGAAAAGCATCAAAGATAACTGAGGATTTTGCTTGTGAAACTAAATAGACGGGGTACCATATGCCAAAATAGGGAACACAGAAAGGGGAGCAGGTTGCGAGGGAATATGAAAAGTTTGAATATACAAGTTTGAAGTGCTATAGAATGTTTAAGTAGAATTGCTTAGTAAGCAACTGGATATATGATTATGTCTGGGCCCATAAGAGAAGTCTAGGCTGGAAATACAAGTTATGGAGTTAAAAGGCTTATTTTTATGTGCCATATACAGTTTAGAAACATCAAGGTCAGTGTCTCATTAGTCAAAATAATGTGATAGACACTATCGTTTCATTTATTTACAATTTCAGGTATAAATAGTTCAAATAAAATTCCCAATATCACAAATTCTGTTAGTAGCAGAGTTTGCCAAAACTCATAGGGCTTAAAACAAAATTTGTTATTATTAAATTTCATTGTTTGGGGATTAAGAGTTGGAACAGGGCATACTGGAGAAAATGTGTCTACTTAAAATTTTCAGGGTATCAGTGCTATTAATTGAATGGCTGAGGACTGGAGCAGCTGGAAGGTGGCTGAATACCCACCCCCTGCTTTCTACACATGACCTTTTCAAATGGCTTTCCAAGAGGTAAGTCTTGGCTTTTTACAGTATAATAGTTATACTTCTTAACTGAAGTTGAGTAATCCAAGAGAAAGAATGTATCAGCTGCCAGTTATCTTTAAAGCTACACTTGGAAATGGCATAACCTCAGTTCCCACTACATTTTATTTGTGGAAATACTCACAGGCTAGACCAGAGTCAAGGAGAGGATACAAAATCTTCACATCTCAGTGAGAAGAGTGCTGATGTATTTGCAGCCATCTTTAATTCACCACACTGAGACCTATCACGCTTTATAAATTACTCCTTGCTACTATCAATTTATACAAAGTACACCTGTAGCAAAGGGCCAGGCATACAATAAGTGATCAATAAGTGTTTATTCAATGAAATAGTTCTAATGTAGGGAATTACAGTTTTGTTAATCATAAAAAAAAGCCTTTAAATCATTTTAGATACTCTGTCATTTTGCCTAAAGGGACTAAGATATTTAGGATATAATCACAGGTTGGTACTTTTGAATTCCTCTAGCAGTGGATTACAAATGTCTGTAAATTATTTAAGCTAGGTTCACAATGAAAGGTCTTTCAGATTCAGCTAAAATTTCTAATTTCAAATATGTTTCAAAAATATTCTCAATGACTGCATTAGATCAGCATGTAGAACTCTTTCTTAATATAATTAATAGCTTGTTGCCCACTAAATGTTAAGACACTCAGCAATAAGATGATTTCAAAGAAAAAGTCAAACACTGCCTTTGAAAAAGAGCAAACGCCATGCAAAGAATAACGCCATTCTAAGTAAACCACTTTCCTTGCTATTGTGAGTGTCAAAGTTCTGATTCATAGGGATGAATAAACCTAATAGAAAATGTTCCCAACTCATTCAATCATCAACATTATGTAAAATTATGAGATGGCTGTGATTAGCAATCTGAAATATAAAAACAATTAGATATTAGACTTCAATTTTCCTTTCATCCCTCAGAACTTTGAATAATGCCATTGTGTACTATTTAGTTAAGTTCTTTATAAATGATCGTATAAATAATGAAAATTATTGTTGTATCAGCAATATAATATGCAATAACACTCAACCGATTAAGACAAATGATATTGTAGGTATTATAATTGACTTGTACAGAATTATAATGTGCAGTTGCAAGTCATCAATAGATATATAATGACATTAATAGTTTAATTATTCTAAGATATTAACAAATAATTATGATCAAAGTGTGAAAGTGTGAAAGCAATGCATGTGAGAAAATGGGAATTGTAGTTGGAATCCTGGCTCTTCCAGTTCGTCACCTAACCTTGAAAAATCACTTGGTCTCTTTAAGTATCAATTTTATCAGCTGTAAATTGAAGATACTGTTTTCATGTTGAAGCGTCATTGTAAGAATTAATCAAAATTATGTATTCAAATAACATATTAGACCATCAATAGTTATTATCTTTATAATTATTAGTCATCATTAATGGCATGGTAGAAGTTGAACCAGTAAGCAAATTGTTTTTCTCACAACTATTTATTTTGAAACATCTGAAAGAGGGTAACTCTATTACATTATTTTAAAAAAAGAAACATATGTTATGAAAAATGAAGTCTTAGGAAAAATAAAGCAAAGAGTAAAAAATATAAAAGGGACATAAAAAGAACAAAGTCCTTTGCATATTACAAAAGAGTAAAACTGAGAAAAAAAATAAGAACAGATAGATGAGAATAGCTGAGAAAAATCTTTCCAGAGAAATACCTTTAATATCAGTCTAAAACTTATTTTGTAAGTATTTAACTTGTTGGTTGTTGATACATAAAATATGTCTTTCATAGGCAAGATCCAGAAAGTGCAATGATTATTAACATGCCATTTTTTTAGTCTCCATTTTATTCTCACTTCCATCATGCCATCATTGTTAGAGAAAACCAGGAAACCCAGGGACCTTGTCTTTGTGTTTCTTTCAAAGTGTGTTGCTCACTATAATTGATGAAATTACTATTTCATAAACATATGTTTTCCAAAGGACTGATATTTTTGTTGGTTCATTTAACCAAATTTATATGGTTTGCAAATATTTTTATTTATATTTAAATACAAAGTAATTTTTTGTAGCCCCGAAGTTGTCTTTCTCACAGCAAGAGTAAGCATGTAAATTAACTTCATCTTAATGAAATTACTCTGGAATAAAATATGTTAACATTAGACGCAATCAAGTCATTTTAGTATAATGAGTTGTCCCGAAGTTTTTCCCTTTATAGGTACTGACAATTGCATATTAACCTTATGTTATTGGTTAACCTTCTTAACCTTGGTTTAAACATTTTGCCCATCTGCTCAGGCAGATTCCCCACTCCCCTTCTCTTCTGCACGTTTGACTGGGAGCCTCCAGAGGCTGTTTTCACTTCTCAGTTCTCATGTGTTCCTCTTGGAAAGTTTTTGGCAATGCACTGTTATGAACTGTCCTTTGTAGATTCCTGCTTTCTCTCCACAACTCCTTCCTTACTGTCCCCTGCTAGAGAAACTACATAATGGTGGAAATCTCCCCATGATGACAGCTACTAATATAGCCAAAGCTTCTGGCAAAATACTCAAATATATAACCTAGTTTTCTACCTTCACCATTTGTCTGCTGGACATCAAAGAATGTTATTTTGCCCATCATACTTTTAAGACTTCCTCATTAAAAAGCTTCTCAGCTTCTGTCATTTTTCTTCACTTTCTAGGCTAAAGAACAAATATCAAGAAGTCTCAAAATGTAAAATATACAAATTTTGTTCACCACATTGAAAGTATTTTTTGGGTTACATACAAAAGTTTGCGGTTTACACCAAACAAACTTATATGCCAGTTAAACAAACAAAAAAGTCAACACTCTTTGGGAGAATATAACAGAATCAACAATACAAAATTCACAATACCAATGATATTTTGCAAAATTAGTTGACATGAAGAACAAAATAAATGTGACACATGATCAGTAGATAGAACAATTAGTGGAGCCTGATCATGAAATATCCTGGTGTCAAAATGAAGAGAAGAGGATTACGAAGCAGCTGTTATAACCAAGTCCAATGGCACCAGGGAAATATGCTTGTAATGAATAATAAAACAGAATATCTCAGCAGAGCAAGATCTAGATTCTCTTGGACAGTGCCAATGCCAACATTTTCAGGGTTAGCTACTTCTTCTATCAATCTATTTTATGTTCTATTTGAATTTCACTTCTGGCATTATCACTTTCTATTTCCTTGTTGCTCTTTCATCTTTCTTGGCCAACTCTCTTTCACTTATCCATTTAAAAATATATCACATGGATTCATAACTGGGAGACAAAGAATCAACATAACTGCAGGCTTTGCTGTTTGTGAATTTAACAACAAATGACCAGTGACCAACCACCAACAGACTTTGAAGAAAGTGATGGGGTTGGTAACTGATCATAATGCATACCTGTTATTTAATGTATTAATTTGTGGACTAAAGAGCTAGCAGCAAAGATTAACTTCACATAATTACTCACAGTTTTGAATTTGAATTTTGAATTTTGCTGTTGGGGGTTTGGTATTATGTAACTAAACAATAGTTACTGAAATTTACATATATCAGAACTCAGCAAAGCAAGAACAATGTGTATATATTAAACTGGAGGATAGAATATATAAACTCTCTTTAGTAAATTGGACTTGGGCTGAAGAAAAGATGAAATATTTAAAAGAGAAGAAAAAATACTTAAACTCTGACAAATATCAATGTTCAGGATTATATAAAAAATTAAGTTTGGAATTAAAATGCCAGGAAAAATATGTGTGTATATCAGGAAAAAAACAACAGAAAGAGTGTTTCAAGGGAGATACACAGAATTTGCAAATAAGGCTGAATAGATGATTAAGAGAGGACTGAGAATATTATCTCTAAATTTTTTTTTTTTTTTTTTTGAGAGACAGAGTCTCACTCTGTTGGCCAGGCTGGAGTGCAATGGCATGATCTCAGCTCACTGCAACCTCCGTCTCCCAGGTTCAAGCAATTCTCCTGCCTCAGCCTCCCAAATAGCTGGGATTACAGGTTTGTGCCACCACGCCCAGCTAATTTTTATATTTTTAGTAGAGACGGGGTTTCACCATGTTGGCCAGGCTGGTCTCAAACTCCTGACCTTAGATAATCCACTCGCCTCAGCCTCCCAAAGTGCTGGGATTACAGGATTGAGCCAACGCTCCTGGTCTCCAGAATTTTTTTTAAAGTTAAGTTATTGGTGATTACTTCCAGAAACTGAAACTAATTTTGAGAATTGAATGGGCAGTAATAGTGTGGATATAGCAATATTGCTCATGATTTGAAGATGGTTTGCGGTTTATTGGTTATTTCAGCATAGTCTGTCCCATTCTAAATGATACAAAGTTTTGTATCCTCTAGATAAAAAAAGATAACTACAAGAGTTAGGACTTTGAGGAAGTGGAATGAGGCAGCATTCAGGGCACAGGCAGAGTTGTTAAGCTTTTACAGCATAACAGGGGGGACAAGAAAAAGAGAGGAATGTAGAGGGCATTTTTCATGTTTTTATGTGAGCAGGTATAGCATCACAGTATCTAGTTTTCCTGTGAAATAGTAGGCATGGTCATCTGCACAAAGTGGTGGGAAAGAAAAGGACTAGATGTTTTTAAGAAAGACCAAATAGATGCCATGGAGAATGAGAGAAAGGAAAATGTAAGAGCATTGCTGTGCAGTGGGGAGATTCTGCAGGAATACTGTTAGTTCCAGTCTCAGAGTTCTAGTCTCCACAGTTTATTGATTTTTTGAATTATACTAAACAACCCACATATAAACACAGAGAAGATAAACTATTATTGTATTGATACATGTTAAGTGACAGGGCATGTACTAGAAGAAAGTAAGGGGCACTGGGTCTGTTATCTTAGCAAGCTCTAAAAATTAATATTTCAGGCTTTTAAAATTTATATATATCTATATATAGTCCATAGCCAAGTGCCAGCCAATAGGAAATGTACAATCATCTAATGTATGGAACTCAAGCCATCTTTCCACACATACCTCTATTGCCTCTTTGAATGCTTGTAACTTAAAGAACAAGGAAAGATGAATAAAAAGAAAAGAGATAATACATCACACTTAATTTCAAAACTTCGTGTTATCCCCAGGGTAACTTTCAGTGCTAACAGAATAGTCCCCAAAAGAGATATTATTTCAAGGCTAAATTCAGTGAATTAAATATACCAGTCAATAAGAATAACCTTTGTGTAATAAAGAAATGGAAACAACCCTAGAGTAGAAATGTTAGCTGGGTTATCAGTGTAGTTTAACAGCTGACAGTTTAGAGTTTCTGTTGGAGTTCAGGCTATAGGACTACGACTGCCTGGCTCCTAATCAATGTTCTGTGAGGAAATATGGGACAAGTTATTTAATTTGTCTCATCTACAAAAGTGGTTAATTATAGTACTGAAATTAATTGAGCTAATACATATAACGTGCTTAAAAGAGTGACTGGCATGCGTTAACAGTGAGTATCGAATCACTGTTAGATATTACTCTCAATCTAATGGTATGATGCTATTGGTTCTTCCAGCTCATAAGATTTTTGGGAGAATACAATGAGATAATACACACTAAAAATTCTTATGACTTTGTGTGATTTATACAATTTATTCAATGTATTATGAATTACTGACATTGTGTGAAAAATTCCTAAAACTTTTAAGATTAACATTAGTGAATTCTATTTCATGAGTAATTTTAAATTTTGTTTTTATTTTTAGTGTGTGAAAGGTAATTGAGAGACTCAAGACCCCAAATCCAAACCTTTGGGTTAAAGAAAAATCCTGCATTTTTTTTTTTCTATAAACTGAGTTACTTAGTATGCTTTTGAATTACAAAAGGGAAATAAATGTGAATTGTTCATATACATGTGTGATTTATGTTGTGATGACTTATGCTTTAGAAAACTTTTGGGATACTTACTGGGCTATGTCCTTTCAAAAGACATTTGTAAAAATAACTCCATTATTAAATGTCTGGGGTTAACAAAATTTTCTGAAATGCTAAGTACATATCCAAATAAGATTTACAGATGTCTTACTGTTACGTAAAAGATTTTATAGCTTTGTAATTTTCATAAAAGATAACTATGCAAATAATACCTCTCAAATAGAATGCATATGCCAATGACTACATGATTTTATATGTGTGCTGGAAATCATAAGTTAGATTCTTTCCTGATGAAGTCATTTCTCTAGTTGACAACTGTTGAAGCCATCTCAAAAACCCATGAATATTAAAGCACTGTTCACTGGCACATTTGGCATTTTGAAGTCAGGCAAATAGAACTCATGAAATATGAAAGGAGTGCTCCATGTCGCTTTGTAGAAAATGTTGCCATTAAGATGATGTATGAGGAAATTCACACCTTCCTCTGCTGGGAGTGCTCAACTGTATTTTCCATCAACTGTGTTACTTTGTTTGATAGTGTTAACATTGGGTCATACTCTCCTTTTTCCTGGCTTTAGGAGGCCTCAAAGCTAGCACTAAATGAAAGATTTTAAATTATTGTCACATGTAATGCATGTTTTAAACACAAATGCATTGTTTTCCTTAGTTATATTATGACAATCAATAGATTCTAAAGCCTTTTTATTCTAGATGTTAGTAATAGGCCAGAAATATTCCTAGGCATAATATCCACTGCCAATTTTTATTCTTACATTACTGACTTTAGGAGTCTGAATTTTTTTTTTTTTTTTTGAGACGGAGTCTCGCTCTGTCGCCCAGGCTGGAGTGCAGTGGCCGGATCTCAGCTCGCTGACTGCAAGCTCCGCCTCCCGGGTTCACGCCATTCTCCTGCCTCAGCCTCCCGAGTAGCTGGGACTACAGGCGCCCACCACCTCGCCCGGCTAGTTTTTTGTATTTTTTTTTTTAGTAGAGACGGGGTTTCACCGTGTTCGCTAGGATGGTCTCGATCTCCCGACCTCGTGATCCGCCCGTCTCGGCCTCCCAAAGTGCTGGGATTATAGGCTTGAGCCACCGCGCCCGGCCAGGGGTCTGAATTTATTAGGAACTTGTGATGGTTTCTTTCGTATTTTAGCCTCAGGAAACTTTGTCCCGCCTATATTTTTCTTCATGCTTAGTGATATTATGGACTTGTCTTTTATTCTTGAAAACTTTACATGCTTCTTACATTTGTTAAATTTTTAAGTCATTTTAAAGAGGCAATCCTTTTTATTTTACTTACTTTATAGTATTTTGAAATATCAGGCAATAAGTATTCTTGTTCTAAAAAAGGACTGGCATAGACATACCATAGACACACTGAAAGTCTTAAAAATCATTTTACTGTGAAAATGGCAAGTTATGTTGCATATTAATATAATAGTAATATAATAGTAATGACAGTAATATGATTTTCATCAAACATTAAGATGTTTAATTAGTGCAGGAGTTTAGGAATTGTACGTATTGCAATAAATATATTTTATATTGATCCTTCTATACAAATTTATTTGCAACTCTAAATTTAGCAGCACAAAGACATAAAATTACTTTCCCTTTAGTATAGAAAGCATGTTCTTGACTGTTGATGAACCGAAAGATACCTAAGGCAGTGTACCCCAAATCCTAAAATCCACAACTTCCGTAACTCTTATTTTGTATCATATTTTGTAAGACAACTACCCTCTTTTTTTTGCGTAATTATCATGATATTCTGAATCTAATGTTTTAATGCAGGTACACAATTATATACATTTCTCAAAATAAAAGTGACTTGGAAACATTGCTTGCTGTAAATTCATGAGTTTGTGTACTCATATTACTTTGGCAAATGTAAGATGACTAAGTGTGCACATCACATCACTGACTCAGACTTGCCAAAGAAAATTCATATATAACCACAGTGCATATGCTGAATATTCTCATTTGTGTTTCGAGATTCAATATTTCTATTTATTCTCAAATTAAACACACACACACACATACACACACACACACACACACACACACACACACTCCCCTTAAGGTAGAACAGATAACCAGATCTGTTCCTAAATTATGGGTTGCCTGCCCCTATGACTTCTACAAAATATATAAAAAAGATATCACAGCTATGGCCAGTTCCTAAAGGTGTCTGAGTTGTTACACAGCCCAGACAGTAGAGGGCGCCAGAGAGCACTTTGAGAACTCTAAGGCACAGGGGAGGTTAGTCAGGGATGTGGCACTTTACGTGTCATATTAACTTATTACATCACATATAGAATAAAACTTAGATGGTTTGGAGCAAGTATCCTATAAAGAATTATGCCTTGTTAGAATGGTAAAACATCTTATTTGGGGTCTGACAACTCACTAAAGACACTGATTTTCGCAGCAGTATAAGGTTATGCTGAGAAAGCAATTTTTGATTGTTCAACTGATAATCGTGTATGTTAAAAGTTATTCATTGAGTTGGCAGGCCTGAGCAATTAGTAGTGCAATAAAAATGTTATTAGGATATACACAGAAAACAATTCTGGAATCTCCAAATGGCTCATTAGGCTAATAGGTTTTTATTCTTTGGAAAACTTTCTATTGGTCTATCTAAAGGGTCTGGATATTTTGTACAAAGGGCAGGATTATACAATCTCTGTCACAACTACACAACTCTGCCACTGCAGCAAGAAAGCAGTCATAGTGAACATGTCAGTGATTATCTGTGGCTGTATTCAACCCAAACTTATTCATGGAATAATGTAATATAATATATATTATATTGTTACCTAATATATAATATATATTATATTATTACCTCAATTACCTTTCACACACTAAAAATAATATAATAATATAAATGAAAATGTCATGGACAATTGATGTTTTCTGTAATTTTCTCATATCATGATTGGATTTTTTCAACTATTTTAAAATATAAAAATAATTCTTAGTTCATGGACCATAGAAAAACTAGTGACCAGTCATACTTTTCCAACCCCTGGGATAACTGAGGGCCAACTTTCCTGGGAAGCAATGGCTCTGTGGATCTTCATAATTTATAAGGCGGGTGTTTTCATCTAATTTGCAACCCCAGACATTCTAATTTTTTAGTGCAGAAATACATAAGTCACAGAAACTCTGAAGTATATTTCCTTAGATATTTATTTAAAAATGGCCTGATAGCCCAAATGTCCCTTCTAAACTATAGAAAAAAATAGTACAGTATTTATATTTATAGAATATATTTTTGTTATGGAACACAAGCATTTGACAGGTATGCTTTTATAGGTCATATATAGTGAATGTTACTTCTAGAAAATGATAGTTTCTCTCAAAAATCAGAGTTGTCTGATCTCTCTCTCTCTTTCTCTCTTTCTTTATCTCTCTCTCTCTCTGTGTGTGTGTGTGTGTGTGCGTGTGTGTGTGTGTGTAATAAAGTTGTTTGGAACAGCTTTATTTCCAAAAGAGACAAAAGAAGCCATACGGGGACTGAAGCAACTTTTGTACTAGAGAAATGTTATCTTTTCATACCTAGGTAGTCACTTTACAGGATGTTCAAGAGTTAAAATTTATTCAGTATATATAAGCTCTTGGGGTTTATTCACAACTTTCATGTACTATAAGAATACAGTATATGTCTAATTTTTTTATTTCTCCAATCAGATTTTAAAGAGAAAATTAATTGGAAATAAGATATCTAAAGAAAATGGCAGTAATTAAACTGCTGAAGATCATAGTAACATTTTTAAACTTTTCTACAAGAGACATTATTTGTTCTCTTCACCATTAATATTATGCAGGTAAAATTTTAATCTATTTCTATTTTTTGGAAAAAAATTCTAATGCAACATTTCTGAAAGTTGTGGTTTGAGGATAAAGCCGTAATAGCTATGTCAATAATCTGATAAATACAAGCATTAAAAGACTGCTTCGTATTTATGCCCACAGAGCACCTAAGGCAGGTTTTAACAGTATGAATGAGTTAGAAAATTTTGTTTTGGGTGTGTTTATATAGACAAATTTTGTGTGCAGAAACATAGATAAGAATTGAATATCCAGTTATGCTCACCCATCAGCTCATATTATAGTCATTCTCTTCAGAGTTTAAATATTAATTTTAAGATAATCCTTTAGCATTATTTAATAAAATGTAATTGTTCCCTTTACTTTTATTTTCCCTTAAAGACTGTGACACAACATTTGATGATTCTTAATTTAATATGAGCAATATTCAGAGTGTCATAGGTCTTAACGACACATTGACAATTATGACACCCATTAATTTCTTTCAAATTATAAATGAGAAGCGTGTGTTTTACTGCCAAATTTTAGTGACCTAACTGACTTTTCTTCAAGTTGTTTTTGCTTAAGCAAATATGATGGATAAAATTGTATGAAACAGAATACCATTAGCTTTCTTTCATATTCATTCACATTAGTTCTCAGTAAAAATAAGGTATCTTATACTTGCCCAGTAGTTGCCAAATATTTTACTCTTTTACAGGTTTTTGTGACAGTGAAAACTTTTTATGGGTGATCTCAGTTGAGAAAGGAGTAATGCTGACTTAAATGCTCTTTTGGTAAAAGATGGTGCTTCTGTACCACTGAAAGATGGGGCTATAACCTTAAATGATTTAGTTCTGTATTTTAGCATTAAGAAGCTCTAATTCCATTTTCAGATAAAATAAGTCTTCAAGTTATTATATCTAACATAAACATCCATCCGTGGTACTTTATATATAAATTATTACTCTGAAAAGAATTGGAATTAAGATTTCAACTTGCTTGAACAGAATCTCATTTGCTTGAAATACAGTAGGAGCAGTATTTCAAGGAAATGAGATTCATCTTCACACTGAGGCTGAGGACTTGAAAGCCAGAGAACTTGGCTGCCTACCGAATGGCAGAGATAGCGCAATAGGTACAAAGTACTAAAGGATGGCAGTCATTCTTACAGAAATAATGTTTCTTTAATACTTCCTTGCCTCTCAATAAAGATAACCTCAGACTAACTCAATGTGTTAGATTTCATCTTTCTAGCCACAAAGCAGTGACAAAGGCCTCTATTAATTTTAAGCAGTACATTCTTAAAATCATATATATATATATATATAAAAAATACAGTTGTGTAGCACTATTGACAATAACATTTTTAAGGAACACTTCTTGTCAGTTTAATCTAAAACCTTTTTCCATCTTGTTCACCATTGGAGTTTGTTTTCTATTCTTCCCCATTGCCATTTTTTAAAGTTATGGAAATTTGCACAGGGACCATATTGGAATTTGGTGGAGTTGGAGTAAACACACTTCCTTTCATTTTTGTTTGGCATTTTTCAAATATTATAAGGTACAGGGAACTACCTGTGGATCCTCTCCCACCAGGTGAAATTCTCTAAGTTGTCATGATGATACACTTGATCTTAGTCAAAAGGCTGAGAAATGGCTGTCATCATGATACAGGACTGGGATCATAAAAGGAATCAGAGTCTTGGAAGACAATAGGGCGTTTCTATGATAATCTTTGAGATGATTCCCGCATTTTTATTCATCCAGCTTGGAGACAGAATGGGGTAGGAGGAGGGCATACATCTCAGACTGCTTGGGTAGGTCTTCTCAGAAGCACTCCTTTATAAAGTGATCCTCTGTTTGTCATCAACAGGAAATTTTAAGACTACCAGTTTATTTTACGTAATTCTACAGTAAACTTTATTTCCAGATGTTGTAAAATTATAAAAAATTATAAAAACATATTAAAGTTTATGTTTATATATATGTGTGTGTATGTGTGTGAAATACAGTAATATTTCACACATACATACATATATATAATATATAAAATAAAATATATAAAACATTTCCCCCCATTTTGTTCTTTTGGAGATGGAGTCTAGCTGTGTGGCCCAGGCTAGAGTACAGTGGTGCAATCTTGGCTCACTGCAACCTCTGTATCTTGGGATCAAGTGATTCTCCTGCCTCAGCCTCCTGAGTAGCTGGGATTACAGGTGTGCACCATCACACCTGGCTAATTTTTGTATTTTTAGTAGAGACAGGTTTCGCCATGTTGGTCAGTCTGGTCTCAAAGTCCTGACCTCAGGTGATCCACCTGACTCAGCCTCCAAAAGCGCTGGGATTACAGGAGTGAGCCACTGTGCTCGGCCTACCCCATATTTGAAACTCTTTTACTATATTCCTTTGACCCCTGCCAAGAAGGATACTAGGTACCTCATGCTGCCCCTGGTTGCTTGATATGCCACAGGATTCATAAGAATAACAGTACCTTTAAGAAAATAAGTATCATATTTATTTTGTAAGCCAGAGCTATTGTGGTTTTTCTTGATTAGATTAGATAGGTGAAATATTTGCATTTTATAAAATTTACCTAAATATGTAATATGGCTCAAATAATCTGATTTTTTATGGCAATGTGGTGGAATAGTAAAATCAGACAGAAGACTTGAAATTAGTAACATTTAGTTAAAATCTGCGTTGTTTCTCATATTTGCTTAGTGACCTTGGAAAGTTTTATCTATAAGAGATTTCTTTTGAGTGAAATGTGAATATTAATACCTATATTACAGGATTGTTGTAGCAAAAGTGAACTGAATTTGACACACACACAAACATAGCATACACATATATACCTAATATGGGTTATTAGCATTCACTTTTTCCATATTTAAAATTACCAATGTAAATTAGCTAACCATTATTGCACTATTACCTTTAGGACTTGGTCTTCTAGAGCATCATACAAATATTAATTCTGTAAAAATCATAAAACACCTACTGTGTCCCAGCCACCATGCTAGAGGTTGTGGAACTAATCAGTAAATCACTTATAATGGTTTGCATATTTTTCTTTTCCTCTAGACCTGTTCAATGCCAAATTCTCGCATGTTCTTTTATTTTCCTTTGGAATCACAGTCACTAGGGATGAACACTTGGGATAAGCATGATATTTCTATTACAGAAGTAAAAATCAAGCACTTTTTGAACAGCGATGTACTATTTAGTTCCGTTTAGAGAAATGAGGAAATGCTTTCCAGAAAAAATTGGCCTAAGACCACTTCAGGGTTATCATAAGCACACAGTATCTGGAGTGATTCTATTTTTAAAATATAGAAAATGAAATTGTGAGGGAATTTGTAGCTTGTACAAGACCATATAGATCAGTATTCAATAGTGTCAGCCACATATGTAATCAAATTTTTATGTAGCCATTTGAGGTTAAAAAGTGAAATCGATATTAATTGTATATTTTAGTTAACCTAGTATATTTAAAAAGTAACGTTTTAACATGTAATCCTATAGAAATTATTAATGAAATATTTCACACAATATTTTCATACTGTCTTTGAAATTTGTAGGTATTTTACACTTAGTTTTATAAGAAATGCTTCATCTGTGTTCACATTTAATGAAGTTTACAGTTCAAAAAATAGATTCCCTTATATAGATCATTCCAAATATAGTCAAAATATTTTCAACAATTGAAAAAAGACCATTTCTTCCCATCTTCGCATATATATTTACAGAACCAATTCATCTTTTCTTCACTAGCCATTGTGTCAATTAATATCTAGTTTAAAATATCAATGTATAAATTAAAAAGCAACTCTAAACTTTCAAATATTAGAAAAAGACGTTTCTTAGACATTTTATTTTAGACTTTGAATCTGATTTATATAACATCAAAGATTAGAACGTACATATTGATTCATGTTAGAAAAATGTATAAAATTATTACTTTTATTTTGAAATGTGTCAGCTTTAAAATACTTTTACATTTGTAAGTACTAATAAGCTTTCTTTTTCCTTCCAACTTCAGATTTAGTTCATTCATATGCGGTGTGGTATCAGTGAGAAATTTAAACACACTGCTTTTTTTGTCTTTAATAATTACATGTTTGGCAAACATTCCTTTTGTTTAAAGAAAATCATGAATTGAAGTTTAGTACAATAAATATTTGTAAAAATCATCCATTGACCATTAAAAAAGAACACAGATAGTTAAAATCATTGTCTTTTATTTTTAGCAATTTCATAACAAAATTTCCATATCAGGAGTAATAATTTATCTTACTATCTCAATCTAAAACTAAATTTATTTTGTGTAGGAATCCAAGCTATCTTACATTTGGCCAAATTTACAAACTCAGAATTTGTATAAAATTGTTTAAATTTTTTATTAGCATTTAATTCAGATTCCAATCAGTTTTATCAATTATTTTCGCAAAGGTAACTTTTTATAAAATTCATTCCATATTTGCTGAAGATGTTTCCTAATACTGTCAACTTTATTCTTTTTTTGAAGTTTTTATACTTTTTTTTCATTTTGCACTGCCACAATAAATTGCAGTTCATGATGAATTTTGTGATGTGACTACTTCTGATCTCGTTTCATCTTTATTATTTTGGTAGTTTCTATATCATTGCTATATTATATATCAGTAGTAAATTCTTGCTAGCTGTGAAATTGTCCTTGCTGACTATGAAAATCCTAGATGGCCACTTCTTCCAATACAATGTTGCATCTACATTGAGAAACTGTTGTTTAGCTTAGCCATTTTCATCAATTATTATAGCTAGGTCTTCTGGGTAATTTGCTATAGCTCCTACATCAGCCCTTCCAGCTATACTTTGCACTTTTCTATTATGGAGATGGCTTATTCCTTAAATTTCATGAACCAGTCTCTGCTACCTTCATACTTTTGTCCTGCAGCTTCCTCACCTCTTCTGTCTTGGATCCTAGATCTTCCATCTAGACCATTAAAACTTTCTTCGTATTAGCAATAAAGATGATTTGCTTTTCTAGCATTTATGCATTCACTGGAGTAGCACTTTTAATTTCCTTCAATAACTTTTCCTTTGCATTCACTACTCGTAAAGCTGTTTGGCGCAAGGGACCTAGCTTTTGGCTCATCTTCGCTTGCAACATGCCTTCCTCAACTAAGCTTAATCATTTCTGGCTTTTGATTTAAAGTGAGAGACATGTGATTCTTCTTTTCACTACAGGTCATTGTAGGGTTCTTAACTGGACTAATTTCAATATTGTTGGTGTCAAGGAATAGGGAGGCCTGAGGAGAGAGACAGGGAATGGCCAGTGGGTGGATCAGTCAGAACACACACAGCATATATCGATTAAATCCATCCTCTTACAAGGGCACAGTTTGTGGTACCCCAAAACAACTACAATAGTAATATAAAAGATCACTGATCACACATCTCCATAAGAGATATAATAATGATGAAAACATTTGAAATACTGTGAGGATTTTCAACATGTAACTCCGAAACATGAAGTAGGCACACGCTGTTGGAATAATTATGCTGATAGACTTGCTCCACACAGGGTTGCAGCAAACCTTCAATTTGTAACAACCACAATATCTGTAAAGTGCAAGAAAGTGATGCCCAGGCCAGGCTTGGTGGCTTCACACCTGTAATCCCAGAAATAATTTGGGAGGTTGAAGTGGGAGGATTCCTTGAACCCCAGAGTTTGAGACCAGCCTGGGCAACACGGTGACACCCCGTTTCTACAAAAATAAAACAATTAGCTGGGCATGGTGGCAGGCACCTGTAGTCCCACGTACTCAAGAGTCTGAGGTAGAAAGATCACTTGAGCCCCAGGAGATGGAGGCTGCAGTGAGCTGTGATCATGCCACTGCACTCCAGCCTGGGTGAAAGGTGACAGAGTGAGACCCTTTCTCAAAAAATATATAAATAAAATAAAATAAAATAAAATAATAACGTGAAGCACAATAAAGCAAGGAATGCCTGTATTTACCAATTATGTTTTACATAGGTAACAGTAACTGTGCTTTTTCATAAAATTTTCAAATCAACACATTGCAGTGTTACATAGTACATGTAAAAGTCATTCAGACTGAGTCAATCCACTCGTCCCAATAGATCAGTTATGTGTATATATATAAAACCATAGAAATGAAACACGAGCCTAACATGTATTACAATGCAACATGAATACTTATGTAATGTAAATAGCTAAAATGAAACTTAGTCCTTTCAAAATAATGAAATACTATATATGTTTTGAATTTTAAAATTTAAATTTCCTTAATTAAAAATTCAATCCCTCAGTTGAACTAAATACAGTTCAACTGTTCAAGGAGCGCATGTGGCTATTGGCCGTGTATTGTATACTGCAGATACAGATAATTTGAACCTACATCTTTCTGATTACAAAATTTGTTATCTTTCCACTGTGCTGTGCTTAGTATCTGTCAACAGATGATCTAGACATGATTGATGACATCAAAGTAAGAGGCTGGGGAAAAAAGAGTTAACATTTTCCATGGAAATTGTATTGGCTATTTGTTATTTTGAAGGTATAAAAATAGATGAGCTTAAAAAATACGAAATACCTAAATTTATAATCCTGAGGGTTTAATTGCAACAAATGTAATTGTTCATAGGAGGTAATTTTGATATAATATTATATGAGTGAGCAAATTACATGATTCATGTAGTTTTAAAAAATCTAGGCAAAGCGTTATGATTTTGAATATTGCTTTTACTAAAGGCCAAGGGATTGAATTGTTTGTTCTCCTTTTTAATGTTATTTGAATTTAAATATAATGATGTTCTCATTCATTCTGTTTGACTCTGAAAATTTTTATCTTGGCTTAGATGACAGCTCCAAGTCAATGTTCTGTTCTAGAAATAAGGTTTGAATTAACATGTGGATAACTATTTGTTTATTTTACTGATTTTCTTCTGAGAATTTTGAATGCCTTTCTGAAACCTTCATAAACAGTTACACACACACACACACACAAAAGGCCTGCTTCTTTAGGGTTAGTGCTGTTGTGATTCTGCATAAATCAAAGTTCCATAGCCCAATAAAAAGGTAATATACTGAGCCAATATTTAGCAGTTGGGTTATTAAATTCTTATTGCTTGACTAGTATATTGATTTCAAGCTGACAGGAACTGAAAACCAAAAATTTCAAACTACTTGTTAAAAATAAGTTTCAAAAAAACCCTCATGTGCTGGTTGGGTCTCAACCATTCCCTTTTTTTTAATGATAAAATAGTCTATAATAAATATTTTCACATTTTTCTATCTTTTAATACTTCTCTTTGAAAAGCCAACACTTGCTCTAGGCAGTCATCTACCATGATTAATGACAGAGGCAGTGGCCTTTGTGTTACAATGTTGCACTGCTACTAGAAGTTTTCAAGGTCACTGTTTCCTTCTGAAAAGTTCAAAGGAAGTTAAATATTCATAAAACATGACCTGATTTTATGCGAGGTGCTGTACTTGTTGTTTTATGACAACCCATTTTAATGAAAAGAAATGCAAAGAAATTTTCACTCTAAATACCTGACATCCAATTCAACTGGGAATGTTACTGGAAAGCATTTTATGATTGAGGAAAATAAGACAGATATTCTTTAGGAGCCCCTTATTAGGAAACATTATTTCCTTTACAGACATTATCTGTAAAAACTCCTTGACCTACCTAAATGAGAGTCTATTAGTGTCTGATGTGCTAATAAAAATTAAGCTGTGAAGCACTGAGGGTCACCTTATTAAATGCCTTTGTTCCCATCCCGGGTTTATGAATCACATTTATCGGAAAGATTTGTCTTGGATGGATAATATTTTGTTCTTAGACTTTACTTAGTAGCAATCTAAGCAATACCAAGAGGAAGGGAAAAAACTCCAACAAAGCTAAAATCTCTTAATTTAGACAGGGAGGAAGGAAGAAAGGAGGGAATAAGCGAAAGAAGGGAGGGTGGGAGGGAAGAAAGGAAGAAAATGAAGTAAGGAAGACAATAGCACTTCAGTGTTTTTTAATCAGAAAAATCTATACTGGTTGTTCCACTCTATTTATTTGGTGCTACAGCCTACTTCTGGATACTCTCAAATAATAATCATAGTTCACTATACAGTTTTATGGCAAAACAGTGTCCTAAATGATAAGATAGAAAATTAATGGGTACTAATTACTCCAAATTTGATGAAAATCTACATAAACCAAAACTTTTTCTTTTGTCATATATTGGGAATTGAGAGATGGTTTATATAACTAGTTCCTCTCTAACTGACAATATCTCCTTAAATAGGCAAAATGTATCAGATTTTCCATCATATAATCTTCCTTCTACTTCTGTCAACTATTAGTATTATATATAGAGTCACTTAAATATAATAGAAAAAATGCTAATTAAATTAAGCCTAGAGGCAAGCCTTTTAAAAAGGAGTAATATTTTCATCCAATAGGAATATATTTTGTGTGTGTGTGTGTGTGTGTGTGTGTGTGTGTGTGTATATATATATATATAAAATAACTCATAAGAAAGATGAATGAAGCATGACCCTTGCCTTCAAGGAAAATGTACATTTGATATGTATATATGTAAATAATTATAGTAGAAACAAAAGGATATTCTCAGTGCTATAATAAACCACAACAAAGTTCAATGGAAGCACAGAGGGAGAAGAGTACAAAATTAAATATCTAATGAAATAAAGAAGAATTCATGCATACACTGGCATTTACTCTATGCACTAAAACCTAAGCAGAATGAGAATAGGTGTTTAGAATAGTTGAAAATTATAGACATTTTTGGGGCCAAATTTAGACAAATAGATTAATTATGTATTTTTTTAAATGAATGAATAGCACCAGTAAAAGTCTAAAAGAGTGTCTTAGAACAAAAAAATGCTTTGGAAATATAACCACCATTCTAAGAAATTTGATTATTATACTTTTAAGTAATTACAAGGCACTGAGAGTTTTGAGCAAACACTGCCGTAAGTGTATTTGTATTATAATATTAACAACTCCATGTATTTACGTGTTTCTCCAAAGGATATAGGGTAGGACTGTACAACTTACTGGAATATAAAGAATGACCAAAGCTATATTTGAAAATATATTTTTGTTGCATATGAGACTCAGCATCATTTATATCAAGCACATGTATGAATATGGTTCTGCCTGCCAAAAATACATTGATTTCCAGAGGTGAATTTAAAAATCTGTAGCTAAGTTGTAGTTAAAGAAAAGAAATATATTGAATAAGTCATCTGAAGAGTAAAGCATGAAAGAGTTGAAATAAGAAAAGTAAGTAATCAATCATTTTACACTTATAAGAAACTTAAACATCATTCAAAGTTAAGGAAACTCAGTTTGATATTTTAGTTCTTTTTGTTTGACTTAAGAAAAGATACCCAACATGTGAAAGGTTTTTACCTGCTTATACTTAATAATTGCATAGCAGTTATGGAGAAAACAATTGTGATTATTGGTTAAAAATCAATTATGTATTTTAGAAGCATTATTTTATATTTGTCAATAACAACAGTCTCTAATTATTTGACAAATATATATATGTGTGTGTATATATATTCAATATACTAAACATACTGTATCAGAAGGCATGGTTATTTGGTCAGGAAGGAAGAGAATTGACCAAATTTAACTGCTCTTTTCATTTCTGGATATATATTGGTGCAAGCCATTCAGAGCTAAGCAAGATAAATTGTCATTACATAAGATAAGAGACACCTCTTCAATGGTACTGGAAAAGAAGGATGTTGGGAAGAAAGGAATATTGAAAAGAAGAATGATTCTTGTATTTTGGTAGAATAAATTTAAACGACATTATATGTAAAGATTTCTTTTATTATTATTATTATTATTATTATTATACTTTAAGTTCTAGGGTACATGTGCATAACGTGCAGGTTTGTTACATATGTATACTTGTGCCATGTTGGTGTGCTGCACCCATCAACTCATCAGCACCCATCAACTCGCTTTATTCTCTGTGCAGTAAAGCTCGCTAAAGTCAGTGAAAGAAAAATGGAGCCAATAGTTTGAAGTGTTCCGAGAAGATTTAGAATGGAATTGTGAAAAACAGGGAAATGTGGTGGCTCAGAGAATTGTTGGGCATTGTTAATAAATCGAATTGAGATTTCAGGTTATGAATTTATAGTGATGTCAGGTTGTCTGAATTTTGCAGGAGTACTTAGCAGCCTGTGACTAGACATGAGAGGAGTCAGACTTATGACTTATATTCACCAAGGAATGGAGGGGTATTATCCCAAACAGGGATTCAGAAAGATAATCAGACAAGACATTGTAGGATATTAAAGAGATATCAGATGATATAGTGAATCATGAGATCTAAGGTGAATAGGGATGAAAGGTATGATAGCAGAGATGAACGCCAGGAAAATGCAGGGGCATACCAGGGACCAGAGATTAAAGAAGACAAAGAATTGGTGGAATGATGATACTGAAGCAGTTGCGTGAATATGTGGAGTCAGAAAGTGAATTGGCCATATTTGTGATTGCCAGTGGTATCATTTTTAGAAAAGGCAGGATGTGGTCATGTAAGAACTTAACTGATGTGTTAGGGAGTGTTATTTACTGAAAATGAGAAGATCAAGAATAAAGATGTTGAAAAAGTCAGTGTGGAGGAAGGCTCTAGTTCATAAACTAAGATTGTCAATTACTCTGAGGATGTGACTTGAAATGCTGTCAGAAATGGCAGTGGAGAAATGGGACAAATAGCACTATATTCGCGTGGCAACAATCTTCTGAGCAAATCATAAAAATCTCTTGTGAGATAGGTAGTTTGCATATATTTTCTCCCATTCTGTACGTTGTCTCTTCACCGTGTTGATTGTTGCCTTTGTTGTTCAGAAGCTTTTTAACTTGATGTGACAATTACCTATTTTTGCTTTGGTTGCCTGTTCTTATGGGGTATTACTCAAGAAAGGCTTGCCCATTCCAATGTCCTGGGAGTTTCTACCATATTTTCTTTTAGTATTTTCATACTTTGAGGTCTTAGATTTATGTATTTAATTCATTTGGATTTGAGTTTTGCATACAGAAAACATAGGAATCTAGTTTTATTCTTTGGCATATTGATATCCAGTTTTTCTAGGACAATTTATTGAACAGACTGTCTTTTCCCCAATGTTTTTGGTAACTTTGTTGAAAATGAGTTTACTTTAGATGCATGGATTTGTTTCTGTATTCTCTATTATGTTGGAACATAATATGTTTTTATTCCAGAACCAAGCTCTTTTGGTTGCTATAGCTCTGTAGTAGAATTTCAAGTCAGGTAATGTTATTCCTCCAGGTTTGTATATTTTGCTTAGGATAGTTTTGGCCATTCTGGGCCTTTATTGTTCCATATAAAATTTAGGATTGTGTTTTCTATTTCCATGAAGAATGAACTTGGTAGTTTGATATGGTTTGCATTGAATCCATAGATTGCTTTGGATAATATGGACATTTTAATAATATTGATTATTCCAATCAATGGACATGGAATACCTTTCCATTTTTTTGTATCCTCTTCAATTTCTTTCATCAATGTTTTGTAGTTTTCACTGTAAATATCTTTTACTTCTTTAGACTTTTCCAATTACAAGATTTTATCATGTGCAAACAAGGCTAATTTCATTTATTTCTTTCCAATTTGGATGTTTTTTATTTGTTTGTGTTGTCTGATTGCTCTAGCTAGGACTTCCAGTATTATGTTAAATAACAGTGGTGAAAGTGGGCAGCCTTGTCACATTCCAAATCTTAGAGAAAAGGCTTTCAGTTTTTCTCCATCCTATATGACACTAGCTGTGATTCTCTCATGTATGGCTTTTATTATTTTGATTATGCTCCTTCTATACCTAGCTTTTTGAGAGTTTTTATCATGAAGGGAGGCTGAATTTTATCAAATGCTTTTTCAACATCAATTGAAATGATGATATGCTTTTTGTCCTTCATTCTGTTGATATTATGTATCACACTGATTGATTTGTATATGTTGAACCATCCTTGCATCCCTGGAATAAATTCCACATGGTCATGATTAATGATCTTTTTCAAAGTGTTGTTGAATTCAGTTTGCTAGTATTTTGTTGAGGACTTTTACATCAATATTCATCAGGGTATTGGCCTGTAGTTTTCTTTTTTTGATGTGTCTTTGGTTTTAGTATTAGGATAATACTGACCTCATGGAATGAGTTTGGAAATATTTCCTTCACCCTTATTTTTCATAGTTTCAGTAGGATTGTTATTAGTTCTTTAAATGTTTGATAGAATGCTGCAGTGAAGTTATTGTGTCCTGGGCTTTTCTTTGTGGGGAGGTTTCTTATTATGGCTTTGATCTTGTCACTTGTTATTGATCTGTTCAGATTTTGTATTTCTTCATGGTTTAATCTTAGTATGTTATATGTATTTGGGAATTTATCAATTTCTTCTAGATTCTCCAGTTTATTAGCATATAGTTGTTCATAGTAGCCACTAATGATCCTATGAATTTCTGCAGTATCAATTGTAATGTCTCCTTTATCACCTCTGATTCTCTTCTTTTCTTAGTCTTGCTAAAACTTTTTCAATTTTGTTTAACTTTTCAAAAAAAACCCAACCTTTTGTTTCTTTAATCTTTTGTATTATTTTATTCATTTCAATTTCATTTATTTCCGCTATGATCTTTATTATTTCTTCTACTAATTTTGGGTTTGGTTTGCTCTTGCTTTTCTAGTTCTTTAAGATGCATTGTTAGGTTGCTTATTTGGTCTTTCTTCTTTTCTGATTTAGACACCTATAGCTACAAAATTCCATCTTAATGCTACTTTTATTGCATCCCATAAGTTTTGTTATGTTGTATTTCCATTTTCATTAGTTTCAAGAAATTTTGAAATTTTTTTCTTAATTTATTAATTGATTCACTGGTTGTTCAAGAGCATATTATTTAATTTCTATGTGTTTGTATACTTTCCAAAATTCCTCTTATTATTGATTTCCAGTTGTTATGGTCATTATGGTCAGAAAAGATGCTCAATATTATTTCAATTTTTGACTTGTTTTGTGACCTAACATATGCTCTATCATTGAGAATGATCCACGTGCTGAGGAAAAGAATGTGTATTCTGCAGTTCTTGGATGAAATGTTCTATAAATATCTATTAGGTCTACTTGGTCTATAATGAAGGCAAAGTCCAATTTTTGTTGTTGTTTTTTATTTTCTTCCTGAAAGATCTGTCCAATGCTGAAAGTGGGGTGTTAAAGTCTCTATTATTTTTGTATCAGAGTCTATCTCTCTCCTTAATACTAGTAACATTTGCCTCATATGTCTGGGTGCTTCAGTGTTGGGTAGATACGTATTTAAATTTCTTATATCCTCTTGCTTAGTTGACCACTTTTTCATCATGTAATGACCTTCTTTGTCTTTTCTTATAGTTTTTGCCCTGAAATATATTTTGTCTCATGTAAGTATTGTTATGCCTGCTCTTTTTTTTTTTTTTTAGCATGAATTATGTTTTTCCATACCTTTATTGTCAGTCTGTTTGCAACTTTACAGGTGAAGTGTGTTTCTTGTAGACAACAGATTATTGGGTCTTTTTTTTTTTTTTTATCCATTCATCTATAAGGAGATCAAATCACTGTATGGAAAAAAAATCTAACATGATTCTTTAAAATGGACTAAAGATCTGAGTAGACACTGTTCAAAAGAGGACATAAAGGAGGCAGGAGGAAGATGTTGGATAGGAGGCAGGACTAATGTGCATTTCCCATTTGGAATGAAAGAAGAGTGTGTGGAGACTCAGAACGTGAACTTTTGTTCCATAAACCACTGCAGGAGTGTACCGGGAAAACAGAGAGAATTCACAGATCTTTTGAAATAAGTGGCATGCTGCTACAAATTCTATGGGACAGGCAAAAAACTGTGAGTTCTCGAAGTGTGAGAGGGGAAAAATCTGCCTCTGAACATATCCCACTGGGGAATCTGAAAATCCAGATCATGGGAGAAGGATTTAAACTTACCGAGAGCTGGAACGGATTTAGGGAGTCACACAAAATATAAATGTAGCAGCAGCAGCAGGAAGAGACTTATAGGCACTCCCATTCTCCAGCTTGAACCCAGGGAAGCCATCCCTGACTGTATCTCACAGGGGCCCTCAGGAAAGGCAGCCAGCACAATTAGGTAGAGGTCACAGGATGAAAGCAGCTTCAAACTAAATTTTGTAGTAATATTGATTGGGCATGATCTTGCCTGAGCAGAATCCAGGAGTAAAAGGGAACTGTTGCAGATTTCAGTGCAGAAGCTGATAATGTGGACAGATTGGGAGGGATGTGGCCTGAAAACCCCGCTTGCTTTCTCAGCATTGAAGGCATATGGCCTGGGGCTGATCTGAGTTCTATGTGCAGGCTGCCCAGATTTAAACTCGGAGCTGTTAATAGGATATGAGGGAGCAAGACTGGCCTTGCCAACTGTGTGGGAGCTGGGTGAGGCCTTTCACTACTGGCTACCCCCAACTTCCCTGGCAAACTATACTGTACAGCAGAGGCAGCCATACTCCCCTCTGGAACATTACCCCAACAAACTGAGAACCACTCCCCTAAGCCCCTACAGTGGCCTCAGCAAGCCCTACCCAAGAACCGTCTGAGCTCAGACCCACCCAATCCTGCCCCCACCTGATGATATTTCTCTACCCACTCTGGTTGCCAAACACAAAAGACATAAACTCTTGGGAGCTTCATGGCCTCACCCACTACCTGAGAAACTGGAATACTTCTCCCTGGCCAACATAAGGCAAGCTTATATCCCATTACTACTACCACAGCTGGTGTTCTGTTGAAAGGACCGCCTCCTGGCTGAAGGCCTACCAATTCAGGCCATTACAGCAATTCATGACAGAATAACCCTGCTCCCAGGAAGGAGAAAACAACAGTTAATCCCACTGTCTGCAACATCCTGGCTAATCAGAGGTTCTGAGTCTGTCCACGTGACAACTTCGTTGCTAGTATAAATGGCATTTGAGAAAGACAACACAGTGAACATATCTACAACTAAGGATTCTCACAAGGATTCTCAGAGTCTACATCACTCCCCTGCAACCTCTAACAGAGCAGGTGCCTGTATCCATGACTTGGAGACTTGAAGATGGGTCCCATCACAGGACTCTCGCAGGCATTCCCCAGCACTAACCCAGAGCCTAGTAACCCCAGGGGGTGGCTAGATACAGAAGAGCGATAACAATCCCTGCCATCTGGCTCTTAGGAAGCTCCATCCCTATGGGAAGTGGGAGGGCACCACATAAAGGGATCACTCCATGGGACAAAAGAATCTGAACAGCAGGCCTTGAATTCCAGACCATTCTGCTCGTGGGTTATTTCTCACAGCAGAAACATAATCACAGTGCTGGGTATGGTAGCGAAAGTCTGCACCCACACCCCAACAGGCAGGCAACTTCTGTGATTGTGAAGGACCTTGGAGAAGGTGAACTTGTTTGCCTCTGGCACTCTACTGCAGACACAACTGGGGCTTTCCTCACAGGAACACAGCATGGAGGCATCTATAGACAGCATTTTGGAAACAATCCAGGGTGAGTGTAGCCCCACAGGAGGAGCACACTCCAGGTTCATGCCTGGAAAAAAGGCAGAGTCACAATTCCTCACTACTCAAAACATCAACATTTCTGTAGATGAAAAGAAGTGCCTGATCTGAATGGCTGAAACACTAGGACAGGAGTGAGGTTATGAGGTGAATAGCTTTCTTGCTGACCTGGCAGGGGAGCTGAGGTAGCTCCCACCTTTCTCCCTGATAAAACCTCAGCACATCTAAATGGGAGCTCCCCTAGCCACCTTCATCAAGGCTGGGACCTCCGCCCGCCATTGGGTATTACTTCCACCCACCTGCCTTAGCCACAAGCAGTGCCTACTCAGAAATACCTCCCCTATTGGCCTGAAGCCTAAATTATTAACTCAGTAAATAAAACTTCAGGAAAAAATTAAATAAATAAATAAAGTGTACGCTACGAGAGAACAAGATAAGCTTCAAGAGATTACTATCATTCCAATTCCACAGGAGACAGTGACCTTGCCCACACATCAAGAATATAACCACTAAACCAAGCATGAGGGAAAGCCACCACATAAAGACTCTCTATAACTAAGGATCTCATACAGAGTATTCACTCCTAGAAGCCCAAGAATCAAATTAGGCTAAAATAAACATCAAAGTCTGATCCTTGAGAGGGATAAAAAATTAAATTAAAAGAAAAAACAATCCAATCAAAAATAAATTAAAAAATAATTTTAAGAAATAGTCTACCCAAATGAGAAGGAGCCAGAAAAGTAATTCTGGTAATATGACAAAATGGGGTTCTATAACAACCCCAAAATATCACACCAGCTTCCTAGCAGTGGATCCAAATGAAGAATAAATCTCTGAATTGCTAGATAAATAATTCAGAAGGTTATTGATTACTAAGCTATTCAAAGAGATACCAGAGAAAGGCGAAAACCAACTTAAAGAAATTAAAGCAACAATACACAATATGGATAAAAAAATTTTCAGAGAAATAGATAGTATAAAGAAAAAGACAATCACAACTTCTGTAAATGAATGACATAGTTAGGGAAATACAAAATGCAGAGGAAAAATTCAACAATAGACTAGAACAATTAGAAGAAAGAATTTCAGAGCATGAAGACAAAGCTTTCAAATTAACCCAATCAAACAAAGATAAAGAGAAAAGAATTTTAAAAAATGAACAAAGTCTCCAAGAAATTTGAGATTATGTTAAATGGCCAAACCTAAGAATAATTGGTGTCCCTGAGGAAGAAGATAAATCTAAATGTTTGGAAAATGTATTTGAGGGAATAATTCAGGAAAACTTCCCTGGCCTTCCTAGAGATCTGGACATGCAAATACAAGAAGCTCAAAGAACTCATGGGAAAATCATGGCAAAAAGATTATCAACTAGGCACTTAGTCATCAGGTTATCAAAAGTCAAGACAAAGGAAAGAATCTTAAGAGCTGTGAGACAAAAGCATCAAGTAACCTATTTAAAAAAAAAAGCCTATCAGATTATCAGCTGATTTCTCAGTAGGTACCTTGTAAGCCAGAAGGGATTGGGGTCCTATCTTTAGCCTCCTGAAACAAAATAATTGTCAGCCAAGAATTTTATATTCAGCAAAACTGAACTTCATAAATGAAGGTGAGGTAAAGCCTTTTTCAGACAAACAAATGCTGAGGGAATTCACCACTACCAAACCAACACTAAAAAAATGCTAAAATGAGTTCTAAATCTTGAAACAAAACCTTGAAATATACCAAAGTAGAATCTCCTTAAAGAATACATTTCACATGGTTTATAAAACAATAACACAAAAATATAAAGTATTTAGGCAACAAGTAACATGATTAACAGAACAATACCCCACATCTCCAAACAAACATTAAATGTAAATGGCCCAAATGTTTCCCTTAAAATATACAGAATGGCACAATGGATAAAAATCCATCAACCAAGTATCTGCTGTCTTCAAGAGACCCACTTAACACACAAGGACTCACACAAACTTAAGGTAGAGGGGTGGAGTAAGATATTACACACAAACGGAAACCAAAAGCAAGCATGAGTAGCTATTTTTATATCACACAAAAGATACTTTAAAACAGCAAAGAGAAAGAAGGACTTTATATAATGATAAAGGGAGTAGTCCAACAGAAAAATGTCACAATCCTATATGTGTGTGTATATACACACACACACACACACACACACACAACCCTCTAACACTGGAGCTTCCACATTTACAAAGCAATTGCTACTAGATCTAAGAAATGAGATAGAGGGTAACACAATAACAGTGGAGGACTTCAATACTCCACTGACAGCATTAGATAGGTCATGAAGACAGAAAGTCAACAAAAAAACAATGAACTTAAGCTATATCTTAAAACAAATGGACTAAACAAATATTTACAGAACATTCTACCCAACAACTGCAGATTATACATTACTTCCATCAGCACATGGAACATTTTCCAACACAGATAATATGATAGGTTACAGTATGAATCTCAATAAAGTTTTGAAGAATTCAAAACTATATTGAGTACCCTCTCAGACCACTGTGGAATAAAACTGGAAATTAACTACAAATGGAACCTTTGAAACTATACAAATACATGCAAATTAAATAATCTGCTCATAAATGATCTTTGAGTCAACAATGAAATCAAGATGAAAATGTAAAAAGTTATTGGAATTGACTGATAATAGCAACACAACCTACCAAAACCTCCAGGACACAACAAAAGCAGTGCCAAGAGGAAAGTTCATAGCATTACATGCCTACATTGAAAAGTCTGAAAGAGCACAAATGGACAATCTGATGCCACACCTCAAGCAACTAGAGAAACAAGAACAAATCAAACCCAAACCCTGCAGAAGAAAAGAAATAACAAAGATCAGAGCAGAGCTAAATGAAATTGGAACAACAACAACAAAAAAGAGAAACACAAATGGCAAACAGGTATATGAAAGGTGCTCAACATCATTGATCATCAGAGAAATGCAAACCAAAACTAAAGTGA
>NW_012103054.1:1863836-1897365 GCF_000951045.1 Mandrillus leucophaeus
TAAATTATACTTTACTAAAGTATACTTTAAAATATATTTTTTTGAATCCTCAAAAAAATAAATTTAAAAAGAAACAAACTTTAAAAAACAATAATAATGATGTTAGGAGATTATAGGGGAGTAGAAGAGAAATGGTCTGAGTACAGTCATGGGAAGGTAAAAGGACAAAGGCCTGCACCAGCCTATGCCAGAGGAGCAGCATCAGAGGGTAGATAGCTTCCACATGAGCTGTGAAAACCTCAGGAGAGCGTTTACAGTCCATTTCCAAATGTACTGGCAAATTGTCACGGAAGATATTGAGGGTTTAAATGTATTTATTTACTATAGAATAGGGCTTCTGATAGTAGAAGTCAATGGCATTAAGACAGAAAAAAAATCACAGAAAATTAAGAGTGTGATATTAGAAAGGAATGGTAGAACGCGTGGGAAGGGGGTTTCACCCTTGGAAAACAGTGGTTTGAGACACAGTGGCCTAGAGGGTAGACTGTGTGGTCTACTCTCTACTGATGGGATGTACCTGTGCTGCTCAGAATTCACCCCTGGTGAAAAGGGAGCTCTCAGGATGTGATGGGTGATGAGATGCTATTTTTCTCTTATGGTGACACTGTTTAGGTGGAAGCCAATGTATTTTCATCATATCTTGTACCTGCAGAAGACAAAGGAGCAAGTCCCTATGGTGGGCTTTGGGGGATGTCAGAGAGCAGTAGCCTTTATGGCCCTAAATGCGTGGCAGTTTTACAGATTAGGAATTGGGAAATTAGGGAGTTTGTTTAACTTGATGAAAGCAACATAACTACCAATCATACTATTTTAATCCTTACTACCTACCTGAAATGACACATAAGTAAGCAGGCTTCCATTTTTTAAAAAAATTCTCCATTACTTAGCAAGGTCTTAGTTCACAATTAAATGAGCATATATCACCTTTCTTACCTATTGCACTACGAAAAATTCATTTATTCCTTAAAATTCAACATAAATGTATCCCTATTCTTGATACTTTCTCTGTCCTCTAAGGTTTAATTTTTTATTTTTCTTAAATTTTAGAATGTTTTTCTTACATTTATATTCAAGATTGTATTTTATTTTGTATTATATTTTATTCTTCAAAAGACCTTTTTCCTAAATTCTAACAAAGGTACCATGGGTTATAAGATACAATATTGATTCTGTAACTAGTGGTTTTAGGGAAAAATAATATAGGAAAGTGATTTTATCACATATAACATATTTCAGATTTCAGGAAGGATATGATTTGAAAAATAAAAGTGCCCTAAAACATCTATGTCCATGTCTCAAGAGTTTGTGCTAATTTACCCTGTTTCTAGTATAATGCCTATTCTTAAGGATTACTGAAATAAGAAGCAAGGCATTCTTTCTAAAGGTTCTTGCATTTTGAACACATTTCAATAAAAAAATCATAGACTTTTAGGACACATCCACACTTTCTTACAAAGCCACTTCCGTCCTGTTTTCTATTACTAAACCTTAATTCTTTCAACCTAACATTAAAGACCTTCAAAACCTGATCCTAAACAACTTTCTTCCTCCACAAATTTCAGTCTCCAGACAAATTATTGTTCCAAGTTTCACTTAAGCTCACACATAATTCTGTATAATAATTTGGATCAGAATGTGCTTCAGAGTCTGACTACTCAGTTCCTCTACGATGGAAATTGTCAATGTCAAGGATACTCTCTTAGCCTTGTATTTCTTATCTGTAGGTTGCAAATAGTAATAGTACAGATCTCATATATTTGTTGTGCAAACTAAAATTTCTTATTGTAGTATTTATTTAACAAATATTGGAATTCTTACCAAGTGGCAGGCTCTGGGTTGCAATTTCTCTATTAGTCAAATTTTGCATAATTTTGTTTACAATATGGGAATATATAGTACCCATCTTACAAGAACCATCTCAAATCTTTTTTTCTTTCTGAAAAATTACTCTTACAACCCTTGCCAAATTACCACTGAACTCTTTGGATAGGAGTTGTGAAAATAGTTTTCACAAGCTCTTGTTTGATTTTACTAAGTATCATTTCACATACTTAAATTTCATCTCTTCGATTATAATACTGACTGGTAGAAGACACTGACAGTGTCTTCCCTTCCTTGTATGCCATGCTCTTAGCTACTGACTTGCGGACAGTAGTTGCTAGTAAGTGTTAATAACTAGAGCAGTTAATTGATTTGGGAGATTTCCTTGTAAGACACCGCAGCTCTAAAAAAAAAAAAAAAAATTCCAAATTTTAATAATAGCAAATGCATTCTAGCATTTTTCTCCTTTTATATATTGGTTGGAAATACAACATTTGGACAAGTGAAAAAAAATGTACTCACTTTTGAGGGAAATAAATGTACTGCCCCCATTCATTTTGGTGATAACTTTATTTTCTCCTATTGTATGCATTAATAGTTGAGGTATTCAAAGGTATTACCGAACGTGGTTTTTCTCTAATCAGTTTAAGGTAGCTTGTCTATAGCTATTTATGGTCCCAGAAGTGTTTGGAGTTAGGGAAAAACTTACGTTTTAATGAACACTTTTCTTAGAAAATATTACTAATGTTGTACTCATAGTACTCATTGCATAGCTTTAGCTGTCTCAAATGGCAGCTGGTGCTTTTATTACTGTATAAAATATCTGACTGCTTTTGTAATAAAGAAGCTAAAGATCCCACTGCTCTCTTCCTAGGCAAAGGGAGCAATAAAAGTGCCATTTAGTAAACTCTATCTTTCTAGTTAATAAAATACACTATGTAGGAAGTTAGAGAATCAGAATTGATTTGGTCCTCGGAGTCTCCTAAAATGCAAGAAAAACTGTATTGTCTCCCTAATTGCGTTGATTGTTCTATATGGCTTTCAGAATAGAAAATAATTCATACAGAGTTCTAGTCTTTAACACTAGAAGGTTCATGCAGTCCTTTTGCTTTGTGCTGGAGTAATATCCACATGGGTTTGTGAAGTTGCCCAGGCTGCAAAGAGGTCCCTAATAATGAAATACCTGAGTCAATTGTAGTCTTATTTAACCGTCTATTTGAACTGTGGATAACTGTACCAAAGACTCACAAAGACTCGGAAAATAAGCCACATACTTGCCTGCCCAGGATTTTAAAAAAATCATGGTAAAGCAAAAGAAACCAATAGTGATTTTAATAGAAGGGGGAATGTAAAACAATGCAATATACCACAAAGCCACATTAGTTCAGTCATCATGGATTTGGAATTCTTGATGATTTATGTAGGGCTTAGAATGAAGTTTCTTTGTACTACCTTTGAGAAAAGGGCTTGTTAAGTAAGTGAGAAGCATCATCAAGGATTCATATTAGTTTACAGATACAGTAAGCAATCATATATGTCAAAGTGTCTGTATTCATAAAACAAATGTTAAATGCCAAGGACATACATAGGGGGTAGACCATTTGAAAATCTTTGTTACCTAAATTGTATTCCAGAACTTGAAAATATTTGTCCAGCACCATGCCAGGCCAGGAGCAACAGCCCACAAGCTGTTTAAGCTACGGCAAAGTAGTCATAGGAGCATCATCTCTAGAGTCAGACCTCCTGGATGCTAATCACAATTCTACCCTCACCAGCAAGGCAAAGTTGGACAATTTCCTTAATTACGTCATCTATAAAATGGGACAATTTCCTTAATTACGTCATCTGTAAATTGAGCTAATATAAACTAGTTCAAATGTTTTTATGAAAATTAAAGAGAAATAGGTATTTAGGAAATATATAGGTCATGTATCTCCTCATATAACCTTTAGATAAATGCTTTAAATATAGCAACAATGCAGCATAATATAATTTAGTGTTTCTAGTGAAGATGGAAATACCAGAAATATGCTCAATTTTCTCTCTTTCTCCATCTTTCTCACTTTCTTTCCTTCCTTTTTCAGCAAATAGTGAAAGCACATTATCAATCTTCATGTAACTTTTTGTTTCTTTATAAAATTTACCATCCTCCCTCCTCTCCAGACACCTTCGAAGCAGTAGAGGTAGATTTGCAGACTAAAGATTGGGGGTTGAAACTGAAACTGTGTTGATTTGCTCTGCCTAAGGATGTGGAAAGCATCCCAAACTGGTGAAGGGCTGGATGGAAAAACTAGGAGGAGTCTAAAGCCTGAAAAACAAGACAACGAAAAGGAGAAGTGTAAAGGATCCCCACTTGTGCCTGAAGGTTGGACAGTGACTGTGGAAACAAAACAGTTTTGAGGAAGGTGATTAATGGATTGATACAAAATTCTCCCCTATTTCTCTTCTTCATTATACAGGAAAATCTACATGACTGACTAATTATTGGAGTAAGTGGCTACGTTTTTGGAAACAAAAGGAGGTACTGAGTTGGGGCAAGGCAAAAATAAATCCTTAAATTAAAAAAAAAGAAAGTTGATGCAGAAACAAATCAAACCAAATTATTAAAGATTTAACATGGATGGAGACCTAGAGTCCATGTGCTACACAGTTTTCTCTTTGTAAATAATAAAACTCTCTGTGGCCCTTGAACAACTTAGCTCATAAGAGCTGCTGCACACTCATGCAAAAACATATAGAGACTTTAAAAACAAAACGCTTGTTTAAATTTGTTCAAAAATTGTAATTATGCTTCAATTTACATTTTAAATGGTTTAGGTTGCATTAGAAAATTTAAAACATTTTTTGTCTGTGATTTGTGTTTGTGTGTAACTAGTATGAAAGCTGTTCAAATACACTCATGTAGAGTATAATGCAAATAAGCAAATGAAAATAAACCTTGATTCTCTTTAGTAGAAACAGCTGACAATTAGTCACAAAATGTAATTATTCTGTTTTATAAAGCCTAATTCATGACCACATGGACAAGACAGTTTGAAAATGTCTGGACACAGCAGAAAAAAGAATCTCAGTTCAGGTATAAGGAAATGGCAGCAGTCCAAAGCACTAGTATTTAAAAAAAAAAATCTAATAAAAAGATCACAGTGTTACAAGTTGACTTTATTTTATTAAAAAGTGGCTATCTCTGATCCATCTATAAAAGGGAAAGATAATTTAATTTAAGGACAGAAAAGGGGAGATATCCTAAAATGATCAAAAGAATGACAGATGGACTGTGTGTTCATTAAGAATATTCAATAGTCTACATTTAAATGCCCAGAATAGAGGTTTTTATATGGTTGATGTTTCTCTGAAATTTAATTGAATAATTAGACCAAATTCTAAACTGAACAACTAAAAAGATGATCTTAGTTAAACAGAATAATTGAGGGCATTCTGTGATTTTTAATTAGCTTGTTAATTAATTTTCTTTTTCACTTTTTGAATGATCGATTATTGTATATTCATTTGCAGTGATTGTTAATTGCTGCTATTATGTGATTCCATATATTGAAGTTCATGAAAATATTCTGTATTCTTTCTTTTGTCATCACTGCTTATAGTTTTTATAACATACATTACTTATTTGTACTGGTCCTGATTAACAGTTGCTACATGTCGGCTAAATACATGTCTCCATGTGTCAGCTATACTTCATAATCTTCTTGAATCCCAAGTAGCTTTTAATAGCTAATTTAACAAATTTCAAAAACACATGAAACATTATTTATTATTCTTGTTAGCAAAGAAAAATATAGTCTACATGAATATTATAAAAATAGTGAAATGCAAACCATAATGGTTTCTATCAATGAATTAATTATGTGTTCTTAACTTTTCTCTGCGGGGTTCTTATCTTCAGTCTGACAGACACAAAATGTGATTGTATTTAAGAAAGTGAAAATAACCACAGTGGCAATTTATTTATCTTTCATTGTTGTAAAATGAAATATTTTTCCTTAATAAAGTTCTTTGCACATAGATTACTTTTCCAGAAAACAGAATTTTGTTGCTTTACGTATTTACTTTAAAGTTTTTGACTATTTTATAGATATTTAAATTAACACGTTTCATCTACTTTCTTGCTGTTTTAGCCAGATAATACTGAGCGTAATTTAAACATTTTTGTTGATAACTGAGGATCAAAAAACAAATCCAAATTATTTTAACCTTCTACAATTAAAGAACCTCAGAATCCAGAAAGTCTTAGTATCATGTATGCTGTGATGAACTTAGCCATAAAGCTACTGGAAATTATTAGCAATGACTATGTCAGAGTTAAATAACTGTAGAGTCAGATATTCCCCCCAAGGACTTTAGTTTTTAGTTCAATTGTTGCATCAAGTTACTTTACTTTTTTTCTTTTCTTTTCTTTTCTTTTCCTTTCTTTTCTTTCTTTCTTTATTTTTTTTGACAGGATCTCACTCTGTCAGGCTGGAGTTTAGTAGCATAATAAAAGCTCCCTGCAGCCTCAACATCCTGGGTTCAAGCAATCTTCCAACCTTAGCCTCCTCAGTAGCTGGGACTACAGGTGTTCATCACCACACTTGGCTATTTTTTCTATTTTATGTAAAGAAAGGGTCTCACTCTGTTGCCTAGGCTAGTCTTGAACTCCTGGGCTAAAGCGATCCTCCCACCTCAGCCCCCAAAGTACCAGGATTACAGGCAAGAGCCACCGTGCCCAGCCTGCATCAAGTTTTGATTTTAGAAGTCACTAAAGCACAAAGCACTTTAGAGAAATGGCCATTGGCACGTAGGAAAAACATACCCAACTGCCCTAAAATAGTGGAGGCTTCCGCAGTCCACACCAGAGCTGCAGCTCTATGAGGTGCGCAGAGCAAGTCTGCATTTCAATCATGTCCTCTATGGAAGTTCTAATACTGCATAGATTAATGAAACAGGGAAAGATAATAGCATGGACTAGTAGACATGCTGCTGTTAAATTAAAGGTGTTGCAGAAAGCTTCTTAGTCTTTAAGCAATGGCAGCTGGAGGAACTAGATTCTCTCTGCAATTAAAATGTACGATCTGATACTAGCAAGTTAATAGGTCTTGTGAAAGCAAATCAGTGTTTTTCAGAGATGTGCATCTTATGGCAAAAAGAATTACAATATTGAAGAAAAGGTGAACCAAAGTGTTGCTGGCACTTCAATAGTTAGCTAAGCTAAGGCTTCCACTAATTCTCTACGAAAGGGGAATTCAAACAAATCAATAGGGATATAATTTATGCACTTTCATTTATTAACATTCATCTCCTCGCCACAGTAATCACATGAAGTAATCCCACAGTTTAAAATTCCTGGAAAAGTAAAAATTGTATTGATTTTAACTATGTAGTAAGATCCTAGCTTAGACCATGTTCCTTATTTTAGAATTTTAAGATATTATTACATAGGTATAGATGTGTGTAAATATATACACACACATACATAAATGTAGATATACATCATAGTAGATGTGATGGGAGAGTGGATATATTGTGTGTGGTGCTTGTACCATTTGTTAGTAAATGATAACCAGTTCGTTCTGTAGTGTAGGGTTTATTCTCTTATTCTTTTCCTGTTTTTACTGTCTCTTGTAAGAAGTGTTTCTTAAAAGCTGTTTAAGACCGGGGGCCGTGGCTCGTTCCTGTAATCCCAACAGTTTGGGAGGCCGAGGCAGGTGGATCCTTTGAGTCCAGGAGTTTGAGGCTAGCCTGGGCAATGTAGCAAAACCTTATCTCTACAAAAAGTACAAAAACATTAGCCAGGTGTGATGGTGCATGCCTGTATTCCCAGCTATTTGGGAGGCTGAGGTGGGAGCATCACCTGAGCCAGGGAGGCAGAGGTTGCAGTGAACCAAGATCGCGCCATTGCACCCCAACCTGGGTGACAGAGTGAGCCCGTGTCTCAAAAATAAATAAATAAAATAAACGCTTTTTAAGAGAAGCTGTTTCTAATAGAAAGAACTCCACCTTAAATATTAAAAGTACAATTTGTGGTTGGTATATCATGTAACTAGGCACAGTGTTTTGTGAAAAACGTATTCAAAGTACTTAAGCAAGAATTATATCTGGTTACAAATATGAATAATCTATCCAGAAATGTGTTAAATCTAAGGTTCCAGACATTTTTGTCTTTTTTTTTTCAAGAAAATGCCAAGTAAATTACATACAAACTTGTAACTTTCCAAGAAACAAACAAACAAAAAAATTGGGATTAGAAAGAGAGTGATTCCTAAAGGAGACAAAGTCTGCTTTAACAATGCTTCAGTAATTTCTTATTGGGCATCTGATTTTCTTTTCATATGTCTGCAAATGACTGGCAATATTTTGCTACTCCTAAAGTTTTAACTAGAATTTTTCACTGTAATATATCATTAGGACATATATTACAGTATATTTTATAAATTAATCTGAATTCGTCTGTTTCTCTGCTTTAATTTCCCACTTATATTGTATGTGTGTTGAGTTTTATTAAAAGTATTTGCAATACTTTTTCTCCAATAACATAAATAATTAGTAAAATTGAGCAGGTAAAATAATTAATCCAATGGACCCAAAGTAGATGGTGATAGAATTTGGAAGGATCTAGGAGGTAGAAATAGAACAGTTTAAAATATTTCAAGAAAAAAAACACCACCATTGACTAATAGATTCACAGAAGTCCCATCCTGTATCATTTTAATGTTGTTTGTTGGAAGTAAATTCAGAGAGTTGCTGCTGATTTTATCTCTGCAACAGATCCATTGTCACTCTTTCTGAAAGGTTCCCTCCATTCTCACGCATCACAAAAGGAAGACAAAAGGGAAATTTATCAAAAATCTTTTGTGGGGACAAACTATTCATCTTAATAACTCTCTGCAGTTAGGAACGAAAGGTTTAATTTGGCACCAAAGAATAAATTATTGTAAATCAGATGATGATAAACTTGAAGCTAGAGCTTGACAGTTGTCTGCTCATGAATATCACTAGGAACTAGGTATGCAAACAGTTGTATCCTCTTAGCTCTGGAAAGAGTTCCACAAATGATAACGATTTATGAAAACTTGATTCATATTCTCTGATCACTTGCACTCATTATACTCAAAGGCCAGAAATTGATCAAAAATATTTCTATAAATAAGTCATAACCTTAAGAAATGCTTATTTAGATTATTTTGGTTTGTATTTTTCTTTTGATGCAGGTACTTATGACAGCTAAATAAGTAGGGTGTAAAGGTGTTCTTTTGGTTAGCCATACAATATAATGGAAATTGAATAGGTCTTCTAGGTCTAGAAATGAAAAGATAGCTGAAGGCACCATGACAGAGGACATTAACCAAGACATATGTAACCATTTTAGAGCCCAAATGGTCTTTTGAAGGGGTGGTGAAATTAAAGCAACCAACCATGACATTTTAAATAATTATCTGACATAGAAAATTGGCTTAAGGATTGAATATATTATTTTGGTGATAGCTGTTGAATATATGAAGGCTTAAGGAACAAAGCTGCCCTTGACTAAAGCTTAGAGAATATTAAAACTATATGCATGCTACTGTTAGAGAATATAATTAACAGAAACATGAGAAACAGCATCATGACTTAGAGTGACACTCGACATGGACAAAAGGTACATAATAAAATATATAAAATAATCAAAAGTTTCATTCTGTTCTAACCATACTTTAAAGGTTATATAAATAATTGTGTATGATGTTCCTTTTTCTCCCTTCTTAAGTAGTGCTAGACATTTAGATACAGAGTGTCCTAAAGAAATAAAATCTTGGATAAATGTGTGTAACGATTGTCATGGTAATAATTTCAAATACAAGTATTAGTCCGAAGAGTTTTCAAATGGTTATAAAAAACGCAAAATTGCATTTTTTATTCAGGCAAATCCTAAGAATAACACAAAAGCTGCTGGAAGCCATCAGGTAGCTAAAAGCCATGAAAGAAACAACAAGGAGATCTTTGACAACATAGGAGAGAAGAAGTACAATACCAACTCCTCTTGCCACCTTTACTCCCTTAATCAATAATCGATTAATGCACCAAAATGATACTGTTATTAACACCATTAATTGTGTTACCTGTAGCCTAAAAAGGTCCTCAATTGCTCCCCTCACGGCCTGCTTCACAATATAAGGTTTTGAAGTGGAATCTTTTTTCTTTGCAACCAAAATGGAAGAGCCATCCGTTCTCTACCTCTTATAACATGCTCTGTGGGAGCTCCGTCTCCCAGCTCAGACATGAAGGGAATCAAAGTATGTTTTTTCCTCAGGGATTATATTAGGGATGGACCCATCACTCAATCAGGACCAATGAAACATTTTCTGAGATATTGAGAAAGTAATTATCACTTTTTCTAAGTGGATTTGAACCAAACCCAAGAGTATGTAGGTTATCTTACAATGGGAGTTTTGACTAATACTCTAAGACAAAAGAGATTAGTGAAATGTTAATACTTAGTAGAACTCAAATACAATTAGTATTACAGATCATTAAAAAACTTGTCATTGTATGTCTGGACTGCTGAAACAAAATACCATAGACTTTGTGGCTTATAAAAACAGGAATGTATTTCTCACAGTTCTTGAGTCTGGCAAGTTCAAGATAAAGGCAGGGGAAGATTTTAGCTTTGGTGAGCATCCACTTCCTGGCATATAGACAGCTGTCTTTTTACTCTGTGCTCACTATTTCTCATTTATCTCTCAGGGGCCTCTTTTAAAAGGGCACTAATTGCATTAGTAAGGGCTCCACCCTGTGATCTAATTACCTCCCAAAAACCTCACATAAAAATAAGCACTGAATTGAGGATTCAGTTTCAACATATGAATTTGATGGGGACCAAGAAAATCAATCCATGGCACTCTTAAACCTCCTTACCCTCTTTAAATTTAAGAAGGCCTACCTGTTGAAGTTGGCAAAATGATATGTAATCAGGTTTTCTTTGGATAGCTCTGTGAGAAATACACCTTCCTGAAGAGAGAGTGTGGTGGGTGGTAATTTTCCCCCACCATAAGCCTTATATAGGGACTTCACTTGGACGACTTGGGGAGTTGTAATTGTGTCTGTTGCAGTTAGGGAGACACAGTGGGCCAGCGTTGAAATCATATCTGGAAAATCCCGAAGAGCAGGGGCAGCTATGAATTTAATAATGTGTCTAAAGGAGAACGTTTTTCCTGTTTGGCAACAAATTGCATACCTATACTTTGGCTAAGAGGAGAATTCATGTATGTTTCCTGTGATCCAGAAATGATCCATGGGAGAAAGAATCTACCCAAAGCAGCTTTATCTTATGGGCAAGAAGAACATCTAGAGAGGTGCTTGAATGCCCATATATAGTGCCTGCATAGAGTGGACTCACCAAAATCCAAAAGTTGAGGGAGGTTCAGGCAAGCAAAATTGAATACCATGCCTCTGCTTTTGATGAAGCCATGAACGGTATCCTCTAGGGAAATAATCAAAGCAAGCAGATTATTGGCCCAGAAAGCAAATAATATCTTAAAACAGTCATTGTCAAGGAAGAATTAAACTTCATGTACTCTTATTGCTTCTCCATCTCTATTCTGAACCCATCTCCTTTTCATTCTATCATGGGCCTAGTTCTGTCTGAATATCTGAAATGGAGGCCCCACAGAGGACAGAATCAAATGTAAGATTATAAATGACAGTATTTTTACTCTTGCAGCAAGCTATCCTGATATATAATGTACTCTGGACTTTTCAGTACTGCTAGTAGTACTTAAATTATTTTGAGATGGGCTTTCCTCCAGTTTACACTGAAAGTATACTAATTGGCTATACTTGGGATAATAACTAACTTCTGTCTTCTTAATGTCAAACAATTACATTGTCTAAAAATAATGCCTTCTGGAAAATATTTCAGATTTCTCAACTCTCTTTTGTTGTGAAGATTCTTTATACATCGCTACAATGATTACAATGATGACTACGTACTATTACAACTACTATTACAACAACTATTCCCACCACTACTATTTCTACTATGACCAGACTGACAGAACATAACACAGAGAGCAATGGCAAGCAGGTAGAACGTATCTTTCTCAATAACTTTCTGCCTCCCGAAAGTAAGATTGGGATATGCAAATAGTTATGAATAGTTCTTGGCTGTGGTGAGGTGTGCTACTTTCACGCTGAGGTAATAAAACTTCTCTGCAATTTTCTTGTTTCTCTATCTATGCTACACAAGAGGAGAGGCATGAGTTCTAGGATATGCCCTGATGAGGTGGCAGCTCCTCCAATAGTCTGGATCTCTCACTGACTGCACAAAGCAGTATCCTCTTCCTATCTATTTTAGATGTATTTAGAAATGAGGCACAGGTGTCTGTGGATATATTTTTCTCACCATAACATAGCCTAACTTACAATAGCAGAAACTGTCAGTGTCCTATTCATATCCTCTCTCTTACCCTAGAGTTCACCTGCAGAGTGGTCCCTTATGCACAGAGCACAGGCTGCTTCCTACCTTTCCCTGCTTCAGCAAGCTTTGAGACTGGAGGTTGCTGAGACTGGTGATAGGTGTGGCATACATTCAGGACAATAATTATACCAAAGGCAATGCTTAACCCAGAGGGAATGGAAATTGATGGATAAACACCCTAGATCCTCACTCTTTGGTGGGATGATTCTGAGATATGTTCAGCAGTCCTCAGAGGGTCTCCTCCGGGATGAATTCAAGTTATCCATATTCAATGAACATTCTTCGGGCAATTCAATTTATCTGTAAGCAGCAAGATTCTGACCAAGGAGAGCTTATTTTCCATACTTCTGGACCTCATTAGTCATAATTGTTCAATTAGATCTCATTTATTTATATAATCATTGAGTATTTAACAAAATTACTTCATTGTTCTATGGCTCTTCAAGAATATACTGAGGACTGAGTTCAGGTGAAATCACTGAATATTGTTTCATGTTTTCTTCCTGAGGTCATAAATACTCATTGTTCCACACACTCATACTCCATATATGCTGATGCTATCACAGGTGCAGGACCATCAGGATTTGAAAAATTCTCCAAAAGAAAGCTTTTACTTTCTCGCTATATTCCATAAAAAAAAATTGTCATATTGCTTACATTATGATGAAAATAAATCCCTTACATATTATGAATATCAGTGTTAGGCTATGTTAGTAACTGGTGATCTATGAAGACATTCAAATGTAAAATTAAGAGCTGCACCTTTTTGCTTCAAACTACAAAAATATTTGTAAAATAATAAGCACTTTATAGCACAATAAAAGGGCTTACACATTTAAAAAAAAAACATTTTCAGAGTTCTAAGAACCTGTCACATTTTTATCAAACGTGTAAGAACCTATAAAGTGAAAATAAAGCTAATATAAATGTTGTCAGAAATTGGAGATGATATTTCTTAATTTACAATGGTAGTAGAGAGATGAACATTTTAGGTGTTTTCAAGGCACTGGAAATGAAATTAAACTACCATTGCTCCCAGTTAAAATGCAACATTTCACACAATAAGAAAACATTCTATATCCTGGGAGCCAATATTAAACCAACTTATTTTCTTGTGATTTAAAGACATTATAGTCACTGGACCATAATCTAATACAGGTCATAATACAATTATTAGCCCTTCAACACCAATCTCTTCAACCTCCCCGGAAATAGCACACATTTACAGAAAATCATTTGCCATTATTTCTGTGAAATATGCTCTTCATTTAAATGTGTTTGTGCTAAAGTTTAAACTGTAAGTTACATTTCTTTTTCATAGGCAATTGTAGAGGTCTTTATGGTGTTAGCACCCAAATCTAGTCCACCTCTCCACCACTGTTGGTTCCACAAATTTGGGGGATTGACTAGGTTTGACCTTAAAGTTAATCACAATACCTCTTTATCTTCCTAGTAAATAACGTAGGAATCAGGCTAAGCTTATTGACGGACATGGGGTTGCTTCAGGAATGGAAAAGTGACCTTCATCAAACAAATGTAATAACAAAAGACGTTTCTTGAGGGATTCAGGGAGGAATTATGTCATGCTTAAAGAAAGCCTCAGAAAGTACAATTCCTTCTTCCTCTGGACATTATTACTTGAGGGTATGAGGCTGTAGCTAAGCTGCCCCAGGAACCAGTGCTAGGAGAAAGGCTGCATATAGCAGAGGGTGGACCTGACAGAATCACTAAGGATCAGAGCCAGGGTAGTGGGATTAAGCCAACTCTGAAACATCTCTAACCATTATTTCAGTTTTGTGAATCTGTACTTGTTTTTGCTTCAACGTTTGTTTGTAAGAATTTGTTTTGTTGGGTGGTTATGTGTTTGTTTTTCTAACTTGTGGTTAAAAGTATTTTAACAGGCACGGAAGTTTTGATTGCATGCTTCACCATTACCTACAAATAATTCATTATTAAAATAATATTGCAACAATAAATAACAAAATGGGGAAACATAAATTTCACTTTTGGATGGTTACAGGCTAAATGGTGCCCCAAGATTTATTTACTTAAGCTCTAACCCCCTACTACCTAAAAATGTGACTGTATTTGGAGATAGGTTAAGTTAAAATGAGACTTTAAAGAGGTTAAGTTAAAAATGAGACTTTTAGAGTGGGCCATAACCCAATCTAACTGGTGTTTTTATAAGAGGAGTTCAAGACACTCAGAAGACTATGTGGAGAGGCGATAAGTGATCCGACATTCCCAAGCCCAGGAAAGAGGCCTCAAAGGAAGCCAGCCTTGCCAGCACCTTGATTTTTGACTCGCTAGACCTCCACAGTCACATGAACCTATTTCTTGAAATAATTATCTCTTTCTTTATATGTAAACACATCCTGTTGGTTCTGTTTTGCTGGAGAACCTTAACAGATGGACTAAATGACACCTATTTCTAGACGCAACTGAGTGACAATTAAAGTTATGATCAGTAATTACTAAAGCTTAGCATTGCTCATGATTTGTTTTCTATTCGGTCATCTACATACAACATGTGAAACAACTACATTTTAATATCTAATGAGGTAAAAGAGGCATAGGATAAGAATTTGTGCTACACTAAGATGTGGCCAGCCTCTTCACCGCTTCCCAAAACACTGGATGATATATAAAGATAATTGAAACATCATATAAGATTGAGAGGCACCACTGAGCTTTCTTAATTCTCCTATGGGAGGTAATGTTAGCATGGATGTTAGTGTGGAAACATGTTCCTAACTTTTTCTCCCTGAAGGTCCTGCCCTGTGACAATCCTTAAGCGCCTGGAAAAATGGCTCTGATATCTGTCTCTCTCTCTTTTTCATGTTCCCCACTCTCGACAACTACCCCTCTCCCCAGTCTTTTATGTTCTTTCCTTAAGATGTTTATTTGGGCTATTACTTGTATTCCTTATGAAAGAAAGTTTACTATAGATGGTCCCTGACTTACCACAGTGTGACTTAATGATTTTAAAACTTTATGGATGATGCTTTGAACATCCATACAACCATTTTGCCTTTTACTTTAAGTAAATCACACAAGATAGTCAACACTTTACTATAGAATAGGCTTTGTGTTAGATGATTATGCCCAACAGTAGGCTAACATGAGTGCTCTGAACTTGTTTAAAGGTAAGCTATGATGCTCAACAGGTTGGGTATATTAAATTCATTTTCTACCTACAGTAGTTTCAATTTATAATGGGTTTATCAGGACATAACCACATCATAAATCAAGGAGAATGGGTGCTTCTCTTCATGAAGTAACTTTGATGGGTTGGTATTTGCTGTGTTCAACAAATCGTGGATATTAGAATCCATGAAATGGTAAAAGCTGATTGATGTGGAGCTAGGGAAGTTGCCCCCTCTTCTGGGAGTCTTGAACAAGGTCAACAAAGCATGGTTTTCTCTGCCAGGCTGCAAACTCTCTGAAAGTCATTTGCATGCAAGTTCAAATGTGTTTTCCAAAGGGCACACTTAAATGAAGAAGACAAGACCTATTCCAAGTCTCCTTTGCTTGAAGAGATAATGAAGAGTAATCTGCAGACAAATACTATGTTCTTTCTGTTGCCTGCCCCAACTCTAACACTTGGATAACTAAGAACTGTAGTTACTTACAGACAGCAAAGAATGTTGCTTCTTATGCTTCTGTCTAATCAGAGACAAGTTTCAAAATTCAGATGTAGTTCTATAAACTTCACTAGTAATTATTTGAGAGAAATATATCCAGGTGTTTATTAAGCACAATGCTATTCTTTAAAGCAAGCTTGTTCAACCCGTGGCCCATGGGCTTCATGTGGCCCAGGACAGCGTTGAATGTGGCCTAACACATAGTGGGTAGACTTTCTTAAGACATTGTGAGTTTTTTTTTTTTTTTTTTGGCTCATCAGCTATTGTTAGTATATATCATGTGTGGCCCAAGGGAATGTTTCTTCCTCGAATGTGGCCCAAGGAAGCAAAAAGATTGGACACTCCTGCTTTAAAGAATATAATAATAGTAAAATAATAGCATTATTAGTAATCTAAATAGTAACAACATCTTTTAACATTCTTCTCTTGTGACAAACACACAGTCTTGCTTATAATTATAATTTTACTTCTATTAAGAAGCTATTATAAATATATTGCAAATATTATGAAAACAGGATAGCAGTAGTTGATTGGATGTACTGATATAACTTAAGTCCTAAGTATGTTAGAAATCTGGTTTATAAAATAATGGTCCATGAAATACAACGCAATATAGATCAAGGGCAAATAGAATTGTTCTTGTTCAGATTCAAAACTCAGAAAATGGATCTACTGTTTTTGAAATGCACATTAGAAAATAATTTATGTATTTGGAAATTGCTTCCACTTTACAGAATTTTCCATATACCAAATAATGCATAACATTAAATGATAAATATCATATTTCCTAATAAACATGTGTATCGCTATTTCAGAGAAGCACCCACTTAATGTTAAGTGTACTGCTTCAAGAATATGGGCTGTTAAATTTCTGTTTATGTAAGCAAGCTGGATGGGATGACAGCAGGAATGGGCTCGTAAGAGGCCATTTAAGGGACTTGTATAAAATGAAACTTAATAGAAAATGAAAATTTTATGCCCCAGTTGTGGGTAATATGCCTTTATCAGTAGTATTGGCTCTTTATTCTGTACAATGGTCATAAGTGTGATATTATCAACTCTTGTCAGATGTTACTAAAGGCTAAAGGTACTTTAAAACTGTCATGTGTAGCATGTGGTAATTGGACTTTTCTAAGTTGTTAGCCTACTACCAACATAGTATTTTGGAATATACGTTAAATGAATTCATCAGTTTCTGTTGTTATGTTTCTATTTTCTATCATAAAAGTAATTTAAGGTTATTCATTGTTAAAATATTTAAAATTACTAGTAAGGTAAAATTCCTTCATAACTGTATCTGCCGAAGGAAACTGCTCTAATGTTTGTAGATTCTTGTGTTTATTTGTTCTTACACTAATACATTCTTTCTAAAAGTGGGAAAGACTGCACATACTCCTTTGTCACTGGTTTTTGCCACATAGTAATATTTTAAATATCTTTTCAGATATTTACATTATGGAGATATGTTCATTCTTTGTATGGCGATTTCTCTACAGAATAATTTATTATGTTTTCTCCAGTTTTGGTAAAATAAACAATGCTCCACTGAACCTCATTAGGCTGCATCTGTTGCTCACTGTTAGGTATGTTTTTAATTTCTAGGAGATGGATGGAAATAAATAAATATTTAAATGGTTAACATGTCAAGTTTTCATCCATAAGCGGTGAATGCTATGATTTGATTTCAAATTTAGGCAACCTCTCTTTATGGTTGATATTCTTTCTATTTAACACCATCTCATTGTAATTGATTCCCATGAACAAAATGTCTCATAAAACATTTTTTTCTGATTACAATCCCATCAGCATATATAATAATAAGCATTTTACTATTGTTTTAATAAGAATAGGAATTATAATTTTCTGTAATTTTATGAATTTTATAAAAACAGTTTCTAAGTCTTTCATTTTTGTATCTCAGATTTCTAGAGAGTTAATTTATTTTTATGTCTTATTTGATCACTTATCATTTTAATTAAATGATTGTTTAGGTTATTTGCCACTTTTTAAATGTTTAGTTGATATTTTGGAAATATTTTTTCACATAAATAATTAGTTGCATTGCTGGCACTATTTTCCTCATTGCAAATTTGTTCACTCTAATTCTCTGCAATTCTAGTTTTTTTGCTTCCAGCTATTTATTTTATGGCCTCTGAGTTTTCTGGGAGCATGAATAAACTATTTTTAACAGACTTAGATATTCCTGGCTCTTTTTTTCATATTTTGTATTGCAATAGCAATAACACAGCAACAAAACCAACAACTGTTTTGATTTGTTTTTATTTCAATAGTTTAGGGAATACAGGTGAGTTTGGTTACATGCATACGTTCTTTACGTTCTTTTCCCATTCACTTGGCTCTCATTTTCTCTGGCTTGCCGCCATATAAAACATGCCTTTCACCTTCTGCCATTATTGTGAGGAAAAATGTGGAACTGTGAGTCCATTAAAGTTTTTTTTCTTTATAAAATACCCAGTCTTAGGCATATCTTTATCAGTGGTGTGAAAACAGATGAGTACACTCAATACAGGATTTTTTTCATCAAACCAGTTACCACAATAAACTTAATTGGGTGGGGAGAACTCTGAGAAACATTGTAAAACTCGTGCCTTGGAATAATCTACCTAAAGGCAAGGAAGTTGGGTTTTCTTTTCTTTTCTTTTCTTTTCTTTTCTTTTCTTTGTATTTGCTACTTTTATTATTGTATTTTGCTAATTTTTGTATTTTTAGTAGAGACGGGGTTTCACCATGTTGGCCAGGATGGTCTTGATCTCCTGACCTCGTGATCTGCCTGCCTTGGCCTCCCAAAGTGCTGGGATTACAGGTGTGAGCCACAGTGCCTGGCCAGAAGTTGGGTTATCTTAAAGTGATTGACTTAGTCACTTCCCATCGCTGATACACTCACTGCAGATAATGCTGGGTATATAATTCATGGGACCCAGACTATGCTCAAATGCCCCCATTATTCTAAGAGATAGTTTAATTATTTTTTTCTCTCTTTTCTATCTCCTCTTTCCTCCTTTCCCCTACTTCCTACTTAGCTCTTTAGAAATACAATTATGGCCTTTTACCTTCTCTTCAGCAGACACTCCCTATAAGGTAAGTTAATTTAACTATGGACTTAGAAACTCCAGAGTGGGCTCTCACACACCAAGAGGTTGCCTCGAGAGATAACATTCAATTTGCAACCCAAAGTCCCACTACAAAACTCTCCCCCATTTGGAGAGTTTTTGGCCACCTCTACAACCGTTTCTGACCACGAAAACGCCAACTCAACTGTCTGGTAGATAAGGCACTGAGCGAGCAAGCAGACCACCCACCTGCTCACTTCCTCTCCTGCCTTTTAAAAGTGCCTGCTTTCTGCTCCAAAAGCAAAGCAAGATCCTTAAGACAGGAAGCCTGTACTGTTTCCTCTAAACTAGTTTTGAAATAAAAGTCACTTCAAATGCTAGACCTCTCTCTCTTGTTATTGGACTCTGTAGGTGGCAAGTGACAACCTGAATTTTGTTTCCAAAGGCATAATATAAAAGTGGGGACCTGGCCAAGGGCAGGGAAGTCCAGCTCTCCTTCCCGTGGGCCTGCCATCCAACCGCCTGAAAACCCCAATGCACTGCATCCCAGCTGAGACATGCTCTGCATCTGGATGGGAGTGGGCAAGGGGTCCCTAATAAATCAACCATTGAGTTAACAGCCTGGGCTGGGGTTGGGCATTACCTGTCCTGAGATGCTGCTGGGCACATGTTCCACCTTCCCAGTATGTGTGCTGAGGCCCACACTATGGGAAGGGGTGCAAAATAGTGAAATGCATATGTGTACTTTCCTTCCTCCTTCCCCACTTCCCTACTCCATGGCCCTTCCCAACCACCTCCTTTACTTTCCCCAGTGAGGAGAGCAGCAGCAGTTGCTAGGAGGGGTTGAAGCAAAGGCAGTCAAGAAGCTACCCAGGGTAGGTCATGCAAGAGTCTAACCCCCACATTTCAACCCACCCCTCATGCTTGATTGTCCCAATGACTTAACTTACAAAACACAAATTAAAATTCAAGGAGAGCATTACGAAGAATTTCAAGGCCAGGCATGGTAGCTCATACTTGTAATCCCAGCACCTTGGGAGGCTGAGGTGAGAGGATCTCTTGATCCCAGGAGATTGAGGCTACAATGAGCCGTGACAGCACCACTGCTGTCATCCAGCCTAGGTGACAGAATGAGAGACCCCGTCTCAAATCAATAAATCAATCAATAAGATCAAGATGCCTCTGAAGCTGGCCGTAACTGCAGAGCATCCTTCCACATTTCTAGAAAAGCTTTCAGTCAGGTTATGTGGATACTGAAAGTTTTCTGGAGCACAGCGGATGTGACAGCACCTGTTACAGGAACAGAACAAACTAGTTCTGGAAACCCCATGTGAATATTTTTATTTATCAGAATTTAGAAGAAAAAATAATTAGCAAGTTTTGCCCCTCGAAATAAGAGCACTATAAAATAAAATTGTAGATCCCATGTTCATTACCATTTAGAATTTGTACACTGAACACCAAAGCGTGACTAAGGCAGGCCTAAAATGACACGGGTTTATTTAGCCAAGGGGGAGGATGTATCCAGGAAAAAAAATATAAATCATAAGAGCATCTGTCACCTGAGCTTTTTTCAAAAGGGTTTTTCGGTACATCAATATTTAGAGAAAGAGCAAGGAGGGAAAAAGGGAGGGAAGAGAGGCCATGAAGCAGATGGTTACATTCTTGTAAGGCTCTGATAAGCTTCAGTAAATCTACATTTTACATGTGAAAAGAGAAAATGAGGCTATGACACAGGGCTGAGAAATTACAGCTATCTGTGAACAACAAAAAAAGCAGTTTTTGCCTGACTCAGTTCCCAAGCTTAACTTTCCCTTTAGCATAGTGAGTCTGAGGTCCGAAGATTCTATTTTCTTTCACAACATCAATTACAGAACAGAGAAAGATGTATGTCAATTTTATGACTTACTCAAAACTTTGGAAGTCAAATGTTGAAACCTATCAATTATCCTTGATTGACTATCAAGGGGTTGATGTGAGGACTGTGGGTGGAGGACCTCCAACAAGCTCATCTGGAAGAAGCAAACGACCTTTCAAAAGGACTTTCATCTATTAGGTGAATGATGGTCACTTTTGTGACCCTCCTGAAGTTAAATTTTACTTTATTTATTTGCCAAAATAAAAGTGGAAGAAAAAAATCTGTATATTAGAAATGGTTATATAGACTTAAATATTCTTAATGTCAGGATATTAACAGTTTTAAAATGAGGACATGTATAGTTTCACAGAATTTAATATGGAAATTAAGAATAGCATGTAAAGCAGTGAGAGATTAGTAGTAGTTTTCACTCCTTAATAGATTGACTATAAGATTACCCAAAATTATCATCTATTCAAATATATTTAAAATCCAATCTGACTTCTGAAAAGTAGTTAACTCACCCTTTCAGGAATCGATATGCAGTTAAAATATATATATATATATATTTTTTTTTCTTTGTATTTTTCATTTTTATTTAAATAGAATTAAGGAAGAGAAAGAAATCTTAATCATTTAGAACAATTTGATTTAAACATATCTCACAACTCAATATGAATTCATTGTTAAATTTAAAAAGAAAAATGAAACAAAAAATTATACTGAAGGTAGCTAAGCATTCTTTGGATTTTATAAGAACTTCTCACTCAGGTGTTGTGTAATGCAAAATGTTGCAGAAGTGATAATGCTTCATTTAATTTAGGAGTTTCATTTAACATATAAAGATCTTGTGAAAGAATAAAAAAAATCTCAGACCCCCAAATCACTAAGCCAAGGCAAATCTGCCTCCCATTTTATTCCTAAGATAGCTACAAAGATAAAAAAGCTCCATACTTCCCTCAGAATTTGCAAACAGGGAAATTTCTTGTGGACCTCAAGATCTTAACCATAAAACAGTTCTGTTGAATTTCACCCTGGCAATGTAAACTGACAGCTTATCTTCAGAGCTGCTGGACAGAAAGTCATCCGTCTACTCACCTGAGACAAATGCATATTCCATTGCTTCCTCTGCCCTAGTGTTTATGTGAAAATGCAGATTCACTGAGCCAGTCTAAACTGTGCATTCAGTGAAAAGCTGATCAAAGACTCAAAAGAACGCAACTTTTTGTGCTTATCTACCTAGGACCTGGAAGCCCACCAACACCAAACCAATATATATCTTACACATATTTATTATTATTTCATGTCTTCCTAAAACATAAAAGCAAGTCGTATCCTGATTACCTTGGGCACGTGTCGTCAAGACCCCTGAGGCTGTGTCAGGGGGCATCCCTAACCTTGGCAAAATAAACTCTCTAAATTGATTGAGATCTCTCTCAGATATTTTCAGCTCACAATTTTAAGGCATTTGAAATGTTTCATTTATAACACTTGATTCTAATCATTTTTCCAAAAAGTTACATAGTTGGCCATTCTAAAGATTCTCCGCAAAATACTACTTTTAAAAATATATCACTCGGTTATTCATATTACCAGGCAATAACTTCAGTTACGAATATTTCATTTTAATGAAATCCTTCAATAGTTCGCTCAGAGTGGGTCTATGTGTCATAGAGACTTTAAGATTTGTTTGTTCAAAGTGTTTTTCCTTCTTTAAACTCTTGAACAACAGTTTAGACAGGTGTCAACTTCAGAGCTGGAAGAGATTTTCCCTTGGTACTTTGACGAACAAGAACACAAGAACACTGCTTCCTATTGTGTATTAGCCTTGATGAGAAGTTTGATGTTGTTATCTTTATTGTACTTTTGTAATTTATCTGTCTTTTCTCTCAGTTTACATACAAATATACACACTCTGCAGTTTCACAGTGGTGCGGGTAGATGTGGATTTACATGCAACCTTTTTGTGCACTTTTGAATTTCAAAACAATTCAAATCCATTATCAATTTCGGATTGCTTGGTTTCTCCATCTTCTCTTTAATCATTTTCTTGATATTATTGTCAACATGCTAAAGTCTCTCAATCGATCCTTCCTGAATATTAACTTCTCTTCATATTCTATATCTACAGGCTGCATTCTAAACAAATACCTTAATGTTATCTTAACCAGAGGTATCACTTAAACTGTGCTGTCTACTAGTTATTCTACCAGTTCAGGGATTTTTCCCCCGGTTTACTAATTGAATAGTTTTTAATATTTTTCATTTCTAATGATTCTTTGGGTTCTTTTTCCTACACTAGTAAGTGCTTCTGTTTAATAATGCCAGTTTCTTTCTCGAGGCAATTATTATTTTATGCATTTGAGGAAATAAACATAGGTTTGTTTTATTTAATTGCTAATTCATTTTTTGCCTTGGATTATTAAAGTAACTGATTATTTACTTGCCTTGTGGGTTTTGGAATTTTATTTTGGAAATTTTATTTTGCAATTTTATTTTGCAAAATCTTCTTGAAAAGCTGTTTCCTTTGCCTCGTCACTCTCTTTGTTTCTTTTCTTTCTCTCTCTCTCTTTGGCCCTCTCTGTCTAGATGTTCTATAGTTTCTTCCAACTAACAATTTTATCTTCAGATACAAAGATAGTATTTATGCTGGTAGATTCGGGGTAATATTGGCATTAGAAATACAGTTACATGGCCACTTGCCAGAGGGAAACTTGGCTCGCAACCTTGACACAGACTTTGTTTCTTCCTGATGTTCCCTGCAGACTCCACTCTCCCTGATATGTGCTATAGCCCCTCCTTCTTCCGGAATTAGCTATAGTCTCCCACTCCAAAGACACCATGAACCATGGTAACTTCGTTTCTGTTTGGGAAACCCTGCCCCAGGCTATTTTCTAGCAGTAAACCTGGAATGGGTCTCCAAATTTATAGGAATTACTTTTAGTTCTGTTACCCGTGGATACCAATTCATAGTTGCCTGAAACTTCTCTTCCCCTGACCCAAGTGGGAACCAACTTCAATCCTAATTATTGCTTTTGTCCAATTTCTAACACTTGGAGATGTCTGGTTTTTTTTTTTGCCTGGGTTGTGTCGATATTTTTTCTTTTACATTTTGTCTATCGTTATATGTTTTGAAAGGGTCAGGGGGTGAAGGAATTATATTCAAAGTGTGAAATTACAATGTTTTCTGTACAAAAGCCTTGAAGATTATAAAATGGGAAAACACTAAGCGTAAATTATTTGATATAATGTTAAAGGTGTTAATGATAATTTAAAACACACCACCTTTGCGTGGATGGCCATGCTACAGTGTCCATTGCTCTGGGTCAATTCAAAGATTATGCCATGTGAATCATGTATGAATCTTGTGATATTCTTATATTTATGTCTATTTTATAGGTTAGAACATTTAGGTGAAGTAAGCAGAGTGACCTGCATGATGTCAGAAAACTAGGAAGAGACAGAACAGTAATTGGAGATTCACTTGAACCTAAAAGGGACACATTTTGTATAATAACATGCCGTCTCCCTAAGTGTTGATTAAAAATTTAAAGATGTATAACTATATTTCAATGAAGAGATTTCTTATTTTGATTTATATGTATATATACATATACATATAAATTATTTTGGTTTATATGTGAATATATATATACACACACATATAAGTCAAATCTATCAATCATCTATCTAAAATATTCCAGAAGTTGTTTCCTAAGCCAAGAAACTCTCCACCATTTTGCAAAATGTGATAGCTGAAAAAATGCTTTTAGTTTTACATCTTTTTTTTAAATGCCTCACAAAAGTCAAGATTTTTAAAATCAAGTTAAAATTAAAATTAAATTATCCTTCATTGTCGGAAAGACTCTGGGGACTTAATTTTTCTTTTCCTAGCTTGGAATGATTTAGAAAACATTGTAATTAAGAGTTTTTAGAGTTTGGCTGAAACTCAACTGTGAACCCATCTGTGGCAGGGACCAACTCACTGCTCAAGAAACTTGTTTCTTTCTGTTGGATGCACAGCTGAACTACCACAATTAGCCCCTCATGTGGAGAAGTGCTTTACAGTTGAAAGGTGAGCTGAGCTGATGGGGTCCGACTGAGGCAGTGCAGAGTGGACATATCTCCGCTAAACACCCTCCTTTTCTGATTCCTGCCTGCTTGACATCCGGGTGAATTCAGCCAATTCTTGGAGAAGAGCCACAAAAGAGTCTCACCAATGAGAACATCACACAATTTACTTAAGAGGGAAGTACACTTTTTAACCACTGTGATTTTAAGGGTGTTGTAGCAGACAGTATTAATAATTAGTATATATAACAAACCACATATTCCTAGAATATTTTAAAATGGTAAATATGTCTTAATTTTTAAATATTTTATGTTATCTATTTAAGATTTTTATTTCTTCTTGATAATTTTAATGCAATTTTGCTATGAAAATCACCCATTTTCTGTAGATTTTCTAATGTGTTGCCACAGATTTGCCAACATAATGTATATTAGGTTGGTGCAAAAGTAATTGCGGTTTTTGCCATTAAAAGGAACAAAAACTCTCTAAAGAATACGAGAAAAATGCTCATAAGAGAAAAACCGCAATTACTTTTTGCCATGGCAAAAACCGCAATTACTTTTACGGCAACCTGATATTACAAACCATAAATAATAGATTCAAAACAAAACAATAAGCCAATCTATCTTGTGATTATAGATTTAAAAATTGTATTTGAATCTAGAAATACATCATAAGAGCAATTATTAAATAATCAAGCTGGATTAATTCCAGAAAATCAAAAGTAGTTTGATACATTGGAAAAGATAACAATATGCAACAGATGCATTGAATATGACTTGATGAAATTGCAAATTTCTACCTGCCATGGGGTGAGTTGTGTCACCCTCACAAAATTTGTGTGTTGTGACTGTAATTATAGATAGGCTCTCGAAAGAGGTGATTAAGTTAAAATGAGTGGGGTCTCATTCAATATGACTGGTGTCCTTATAGGAAGAGGACAGGCACACACAGAAGGAAAACCACATGAAGACGCAGAGAGAAGACAGCCATCTACACCCCCAAGGAGTGAGGCCACAGAAGAAACCAATCCTGCTGGCATCTTAATCTTGGACTTCTAACCTACAGAACTGTGAAAAAATAAAGTTCTGTTGTTTAAGTCACCCAGTCTGAAGCACTTTGTTATGGCAGTCCTAGCAAACTAATACACTACTCTTCCTTATGTAAGATTTATACTTTCAGGGTAATAATTCAGACCAACAATTGAAAATTGATGACATCATTAACTGTTCTCTTCACTTTTGGATAATAAATAGTTGTACAGTCACTTTAAGTCACAACACAAAATTTGGGTTAAATAATCATCTATTAATTAATATATTAATACATGAATCAATCTGTTTCAATGCCATTTGAGGCTAAGGCTTACTCTCCCTCTTCTGAATGCTCAGAGTCATAGCTGGCAGATATATTAATCAGTAAAAGGAAATGCAGCCGGCTTCCGCTCCGTCTGCTTTTCACCTATATCCTTAGTTTCTAGCTTTGAACATGATAGGAAGAAAGGAGAGGAAACTGGTAAGGTGGTAGAGTACTTCTGACTTGACTAGATAGATTTCATGCTCTTTGGGTCTGAGAAATGGTTAAAACTGATTTTTCTCTCATGAGCATTTTTCTTGTATTCCTCAGAGATTTTTGTTCCTGAGAACCTTTCACCTGCTACTTTCATGTTATGAATGACGTATTCCATTTTCCAAACCTTTCATTCACTCGCGGTCCAGATCACAGGGGCTCACGATGTCTGAGTCTTTCCTAAACGACTCACAGTTATTTCGTAGGATATGTCCACATATCTCTTTACTCCCAAAACCTTGAGAGTGTGGATTTATCCCAGTGCAGTCACCATACCCCGCTATCAAAATGGTAGGTAGTAGAGTAATTTTGAGAAATGCTGCATGTTATACTCTTCTTGTTAACTTTACCAATATCTCTTAGCACATTAGAAGTATTCAGTAGATAGATATACCATACAAAACCTATTTAATTTGTGAACACCCTATCTCAAATGTGTTTATAGATGGAAATTATTATATGTTTATCCCTCATTAATGTCCTGTAGAAAGAGCATTCTCTGGTGTCTAGCAGAGATAGTCAATACATGTATATTTAGGAAAACATTGATTTATAAAATTTGACTTCAATGCATATTCTTTCCTCTATTTTTCACATCTCCTAGGAGCAGTCCATAAATGCAAATTATGTAATCACACAGATTTTCTATTAAGCTCATTCTACAGTGTTTGTTAAGAATTTGGTGCTTGTGGCCGGGCACAGTGACTCACACCTGTATTCTCAGCACTTTGGGAGGCCGAGGTGGAAGGATCAATTGAGATCAGGAGTCCGAGACCAGCCTGGACAACATGGTGAAACCCTGTCTCTACTAAAAATACAAAAATTAGCTGGGCATGGTGGTGCACCAGCTACTCAGGAGGCTGAGGCAGGAGAATAACTTGAACCTGGGAGGCGGAGGTTGCAATGAGCTGAGGTTGCGCCATTGCACTCCAGCCTGGGCAACAAGAGGAAATTTCCGTCTTAAAAAAAAATGCCACTTGTATATACTCCATATAAATTTTGTGCATGAAGTCAATTGACATCTTATTATTTTTTTTAGTATCCAAAGAATTCAAAATTTTGATAATTTGAACAATTTTTCATAAAATATTTGAGGCATAATAATTTTCGTTACTAATAATTTTGGTCTACTATTGAGTTTCCCATATTTCAAAATTGAAGGGTGACATTGAAAGGTACTACCTAAAATAGAGCAAGTTCTTTTGCAGAGTGTCTTTCATTCATTGATTTTCAAATGCTTGTTTTTATTCTCTTTAGGTCTAGCCCTTGCCCTTTTGTCCACTCAGTATGACTTTCTTTTGCTTTTCCTTTTCTCTAGTATGTCTTTTAAGTTCCAATTCAATGAAAAACTAGCCCCAGTTCAGCCTAATCTCTTGACTACATTTTTAGGACAAGGATTCACCATGTTATATACTGCTATTATAATTAATTTCAGGAGTTTCACCTTTGTATGTCTTCCCTATCCTAAAGAAAAGGATACCTACTTTTCCTTCTTTTTTAGGCCACTCAGTAATAATAGGGTTAGAGATAAGTATACAGCAGGAACATAATAATTATTTTCAGGCAGAACCATTATGATAAATAGGGTAGAGCATCACACTTGGGAGGACATATTCTGGAGTCAGATATCCTGGGTGCTAATTTCAAATATATCTACTAGAGTATGACTTCTAGAAAATGACTTATTACACTTGTCCTCAAGGAAATAGAAATACCTATAATACAGCCTTATTGAGGAAAATAACTGGAATAATTTAAGCCCAACACTTAGCAAAGTACTTACTACCCATGGATGCTATTATCGCTATGCATTACAGGTAGAAACGGTGATTGCTGCTGGCATTTCCCACTCAGTGTTTGAATATAAACAAGTTAACTGGTTTCTAGGAAAATGTCAGAGGTAATAATAGACTCAGGTGATATTATAAAGCCTACAAAAAATACATACAGCCAACCTTGCCGTGAGAGACTACTAGTGTAATTTTTAAAGTGTCATTAAGAAAACATCATTGAAAAAGCCACCATTACAACCATAATATATCACAGAATTGTGTTGCTACTAAAAATGATGAGTGAATGATCAGTGCAAAAATTATGTAATTTTTAATTCTTTCATTAGGCTATTACAAAATTCAAAAAGTAACATGTTTCAAACTTACAAATTTTATTAATTACATTGCTTAAATATATGCTTAATTATTTTGTATAACTGAGTATTAAAACATATTTTAGTTTCATGAATAAAATTTTAAATCTTGTTTATAATTTAGTATTTAAAATTTTTTTGTCTAAAGGTAAGAATAAAATTGAAAAATGAATAGCATGTGTCCAATATGTGGAAAATCTTTCTTTAAATATATCTCATTTATAAATAACCTTATCATTAATTGGAAATGTATTTTTCTCTTTTGTGTTTATGCTACAGTGAATCAGGAGAAATGTGACAAGGGACCAGTTGTGGTAATATGGTAATGAAGACTTGAACAGATGTCAGTATTAATAAGAGACTCAAATGAAGCGCATGCAGTAAATGGTCGACTTCAGCTGCTATGGTGGGCCTGATTTTGTTGGCAGTGGTGTCTAGAACTGGTTCAATTCTTAATAACAAAGTTAAAATAAACCTGCTGAGAAATTTGTAAACGACTAGAATATTTTGCAAGTCAAAACTTCATAGACATCAAAAACTTTTAGAATACATGGATTATTAAAAAAAAAAAAGTTTTGTTGGGTATGATGGCACATGCCTGTAGTCTGAGCTACTCGAGAAGGTGAGGCACAAGAATCGCTTGAGCCTGGGAGGTGGAGGATGCCGTGAGACGAGATCTCGCCCCTGCACTCCAGCCTGGGCGACAGAGCAAGACTCTCTCAAAATAATAAATAAATTAATTAATTAAATAAAACAAAAAATAAAATTGCAAAAACAAAACGTCTAATTATAAGAATGCCTTTTATAGTCTAAAACTCAGAAGCCACGATGGGAGCCACTATGGCCAAGTAATTGAGGTCTTGTTAATTCATACAAAAGGAATGTCTTGGTTCTAGCTTCTGGGCTTCTTGTTTTCTAGAATTATTTGATGCAAGAAAGTACTGGCATAACCACAGGCACTTTGCCATCCCGTGGAATGTCACCATCGTGGGTGTGACTGGTAGCAAACCAGTCTCTTGGTCCAAGTGTACGCAAGTAGTCAATGGCTGGCAGAGTCACGATGAATAACCACAGTTCTGTATTTCCAAGTTCTCCCTTCTTTGACTGTACCGTGTCTAGAACACAGTTAATAGCCTTCTCATCCCTTTATTTTCTCAACAGCAAATGGTGGTGGAAAAAGGTTTACCACTTTAAAGAAATCTTATATGGGTGGGATTATAGAATATGTGTGGATTATTTTGAAAATATGTTGGATCAATAGATAAATAGAATTGGAAGGTACCTGACTGTGCTCTAGCCAAAGAGTGTATTTGAAAGAAATGAAGCTAAAGAATGTGTGTTTTCTTTTCTTTTCTTTTTCTTCATGAGTATATTAAAGATACAGTTTCTCCAAAAAAATATATATATATAGTCTAAAACTGAATTTGCTAATCTGTATGTTAGCACTTCAGAATAAGACCCTTGGCTTCTCATTTCAGTTCAATGAAAGAGTAAATGCTTACAAAATATTTAAAATAAAGCTTGGTACCATGTAAGTGCCACACACATGTCTCTATAATGATAATAATAATAATAATTATTTACTGAACATCTATAGTATCTAATTAATGCAAAAGTTTTAGCACTGCTCTTCCTTCGGTCCTGCTGTGGATTGAATTCTGTCCCCCCGAAAAGGTATGTGGGAGTCTGAACCCCTGGTACCCAAGAATGTAGCTTTATTTGGAGATGGGTTCATTGCAGATACAATCAGGTTAAGATGAGTTCATACTGAACTATGATGGACCTTAATTCAATGTGACTACTAGCTTCATAAGAAAAAAACTGGGACACAGACACAGAGACAGTACCCATGTGAAAACATGAAAGAAATTGAACTGATGCTGCCACAAGCCAAGGAATCCTCAGGCCTTACAGAAGCTGGAAGAGGCAAGGAGACATCACCCTGTAGAGTTATCAGAGGACAGTGGCCCTACCATCGTTTTAATGTCAGAGTTCTAGCCTGTAGAACAGTGAGAAAATACATTTCTATTGTTTTGGACCTTCTGGTTTGTGGTACTTCCCTATGGCAGCCTGGGAAAACTGATATGCACCCTCCTCCTTTTTTCTCCAAAAGAAGACACATCATAAAATACATTAGAATTAAGATGAAACAGCATAAAATTACAAACTTAGAAACACTGTATCTGACACTTCTCCCACATAGAACTTCCCTTCTTCTGCTAAAAATGTGAAGTGGGTCAGCTTCATAAAAGTATGTGTATGTTGGGGAGGAGGGTGGATAGAAACTGAATTAACAGTAACATTCAACGAAAATAGAACACCCTTTAATATTAGCATAGCTTTATATTTTTGTTAGATTATACTAATATATTTCATCATAATGTATTTTATTATTCTGACACAATTCCTTTTTAAGAAGAAATTCAATTATGCTATTATTCTGTTGCATTTAGTAATTCAGATAACTAGCTTCCAGAAATCCACTGTAGAATATTACTTCACCAAAACAGAATTGATTATCTCTGTATGAAAAAATGAGATTCTAGAATTACACGACTTTGAGCATTTCTAGAATAGTTTACAGGAATATCCTTTGCCAGACATTTCCAATTTAATAGGTAGCAATTTTAATGTTATAAGAAGTTAATTCTATAAACTCATACTGCTAGTTCAAGTCCAAATATATCCAAATCCAAACCACTAATACATTTTCTATCTACTATTTTGCTTTTTAAAATTTCAAAGTTTGAAATAAATATAGTTTAAAAAATATAGTACAATCTTGCATTTATACGACCAGGTATAATTTATTATCACAGAATTTGCTATATATCAAATGGCCCACAGGCTCTCTTTTTTGACCAAACAGGCAAACAATAAATCTAATTGTCTGAAAAACAACGCAGTACAAGGCTATAATCCTAGGACGACATAATATTCCAAAGTAATAAACATATTTCTTAGCTAAAGAAATTGACAATACTAAGAAGTATCATTTAATATTGAAATGATTTATGAAATATAATATAGTCATATAGATGCCATGTTATAATCCCAGAAGAAGATATATAAAATACATTGGTAGTTTTAAACACTAATGTACTATATACACACACACATATTATATATATGTATGAACGTATATGGCATATATATGTTACAAAATTACAAAATTACAAGTTGTGGAGGTGGAGCTTGTTTCTGTTTGGCATGTGAGTAACTTTAGACAATGAGGTGGAGGTTGTTTCTGTTTGGCATGTGAATAACTTTAGACAATAGGATATTAACAAACATGACACAAACAGAGGCTGAAAAAATGCTCACATAATGGGTCTTGCTCCAGAGAACTCTTGCACCACAATGGATTCAAGCCTGGGCAGTTTCTTAAAGCATGAGAGACCATGAGTTGAAAGGCTCAAGTCTCTCCCCTAAAGCCTCAGACACGTGGGTGAGGCCGCCCTAGGCAGCCTAGCTGAACCACCTCAGACTGCACACACACACACATACATCTCTTATACACATCTAGAACGTGGGTGAGGCCGCCCTAGGCAGCCTAGCTGAACCACCTCAGACTGCACACACACACACATACACACACAAACACACTCACGGACACACAAAGCCAACTTGCTTACTTGTGGAAAATGTGACTAAAATGACTGTTGCTTTAAGGTAACTAAGTTTTGCCATAGTTTGTTATCCAACAAAACAATTTTTTGTTACATAACAAAATCCTATTTTTTTTTATAATATTCAAATACAAGACTTTAAAAAAGACCAGACCCATCGCATTTCAACAAATTACATTACAGAAACCTATAAATCGACTCAATTTTATTAATATTTTGGCAGTTATGTTTTGGAGAGGACTGCACGTCAAATTATACACTTCACAAAGAAATGCTCAATAATTCTTCACCAGGTAATAGGTAAGTCTTTTTTGGAACCAAGCCAAATAGAAAAATTTATTTAACTTTTATTTACTGTCATGAAATGCATAAGGCATCTTCTCCCTGTCCTACATGTCACAATTATGAATTCAAAGTATATTTTGTGTTCACACACCTCACAGAAAAAGAAACAACAGCTAGAAATTTATTGTTATTGAACTGTCTTCTCCAAGTCTTTAGAACCTTGTAGGCCGTAGCAAGGTCAAGTGCAACACTGAACGCTTACCTCAAAGAAGCATTTCTAGTCCTTCATTCAGAGGGATAATTCACTGCCTAGAAATAGGCTTGGGAATGAGAGGATCGGGAATGGTGATATCAGGATAATTATGTCATTTCCATTTTTTCTCAAATACAAATAATGCCACATGTTAATAAACTTTGTATGTTTTCTGTGTACAGTTCAAACTCCTGATAAATCAGAAGCTTAAGCTACAAAAGTAAGAGCTACAGACACTCCCATCTCCTCCCTACAGGAGCTTATTTCAATTTTTTGGCCCCAGTTCAACCCTTCTACTAATTTCTCAGATAATTATGAAATGGAAGTATCAAATCAGATTTCATCTTTCTCCATCTTTTATCAATTGAACTGAGTCTAAACTTCAAGCATTAGATATTGACCTTGACAGTAATTTATTTCTTAATCATTTTCTAAGAAACTTTTTAAAAATAAGTTATTCTGTAAATTTTTTCTCAGGTTGTATATTAAGCCATATTTGTCTTTTTTTTTTTAAAGCCAATGATTATATTTTCACAATTAAAACCTTATTTTGCATTTTGTGGTCATTTCTAGAATTTTGACTGGATCCAGAATAAGCAAACACATTTTTGAGTTTTTAAGTATAGGAAATTGTGAAATATGCAAAAGCTTGATTAGCTCACTGAAAACATATAAAGTGTTGGGCTAATCCAATTCCCTAGGATTAAGGATGAAGAAGCACATATTTTTACCTT
>NW_012103054.1:1899895-1907913 GCF_000951045.1 Mandrillus leucophaeus
TTTTTTTATAATATTCAAATACAAGACTTTAAAAAAGACCAGACCCATCGCATTTCAACAAATTACATTACAGAAACCTATAAATCGACTCAATTTTATTAATATTTTGGCAGTTATGTTTTGGAGAGGACTGCACGTCAAATTATACACTTCACAAAGAAATGCTCAATAATTCTTCACCAGGTAATAAGTAAGTCTTTTTTGGAACCAAGCCAAATAGAAAAATTTATTTAACTTTTATTTACTGTCATGAAATGCATAAGGCATCTTCTCCCTGTCCTACATGTCACAATTATGAATTCAAAGTATATTTTGTGTTCACACACCTCACAGAAAAAGAAACAACAGCTAGAAATTTATTGTTATTGAACTGTCTTCTCCAAGTCTTTAGAACCTTGTAGGCCGTAGCAAGGTCAAGTGCAACACTGAACGCTTACCTCAAAGAAGCATTTCTAGTCCTTCATTCAGAGGGATAATTCACTGCCTAGAAATAGGCTTGGGAATGAGAGGATCGGGAATGGTGATATCAGGATAATTATGTCATTTCCATTTTTTCTCAAATACAAATAATGCCACATGTTAATAAACTTTGTATGTTTTCTGTGTACAGTTCAAACTCCTGATAAATCAGAAGCTTAAGCTACAAAAGTAAGAGCTACAGACACTCCCATCTCCTCCCTACAGGAGCTTATTTCAATTTTTTGGCCCCAGTTCAACCCTTCTACTAATTTCTCAGATAATTATGAAATGGAAGTATAAAATCAGATTTCATCTTTCTCCATCTTTTATCAATTGAACTGAGTCTAAACTTCAAGCATTAGATATTGACTTTGACAGTAATTTATTTCTTAATCATTTTCTAAGAAACTTTTTAAAAATAAGTTATTCTGTAAATTTTTTCTCAGGTTGTATATTAAGCCATATTTGTCTTTTTTTTTTTAAAGCCAATGATTATATTTTCACAATTAAAACCTTATTTTGCATTTTGTGGTCATTTCTACAATTTTGACTGGATCCAGAATAAGCAAACACATTTTTGAGTTTTTAAGTATAGGAAATTGTGAAATATGCAAAAGCTTGATTAGCTCACTGAAAACATATAAAGTGTTGGGCTAATCCAATTCCCTAGGATTAAGGATGAAGAAGCACATATTTTTACCTTGTTTTCCGCTAAAAAATTTTAAGATAAGATTTTTATCTTGAATACTGATATAAAATTCGTCAAATATACATGGAAAGGAAGACGTTATGTCCATACCATCCAGATTTCTGTCATTTTGTTGAACATTTAAATGTATTCCAAGATCCGTTACTAGTATTCCTTGAAAGCTTTATAATATCCTTAATAAACTACAAAACTTTTACTTCTGTTTTCTAATTAAGGAGAAATTTTCACCAAATGCTTGATCCAGCCTCAAAGTTGAACGTCCTGATGGAGAAAATCAACTTAAAATTTACACTAGGTTATATTTAAGCTTAGAATTTCTCTCCAGTTCTTAGGACCCTCAAATCTGCTGGCCATGGCTAGGGTTGTTCATCGCCAGTGATTTTGGGTAATTCTATGTGGAGAGGAAACATTTTAGGGAAACCAAAAATCCTCTCCTTAATTTATACCCAAAGTCAAGTTGAATCCATAGTTTTCACTCGTTCTTTAAAGGTGGTTTGGGTCTGATGCGGTGACTCACACCTGTAATTCCAGCACTTTGGGAGGTCGAGGCGGGTGGATCACCTGAGGTCAGGCGTTCAAGACTGGTCTCTACTTAACATACAAAAAATTTGCCGGGTGTGGTGGCACATGCTTGTAATCCCAGCTATTTGGGAGGCCGAGGCATGAGAATCACTTAAACTCCGGAGGCGGAAGTTGCAGTTGGCAGAGATTGCACTACTGCCCTCTAGCCTGAACAGAGTGAGACTCCATCTCATTTAAAAAAATAAAAATAAAAGGTAGTTTGGAGTTATTATCATAGGTAGCCTATGTTTTTCTCCATTTAGTTTTAAAAGTCTGAAACCATACCAATGAGTATTAATATTTTTAAGGCAAGGAAGACGACTAGTTTTTAAGGGCATTTCTTGAAAATACAGTACTACCTTTGCATAAATAAAAGGTTCTCTAAAAAGCAGACCAAATCAAGAGTAAAAATACAGAGCAAGTATTTCAATGTAGAATTATTAATGCATCAGCTCCTAAATAATCATGTGTAAATAAATTGGTGAAATACTTCCTATGCCATTTATGAAGGACACTAAAACTAACTAGCATTAACTAAGCAATTAATTCATATAGAGGACATTGATAATGCTCCACACACACACAGTGATGTAATCCTTGCCTCAGGCCTTATGGAATCAAATCCATTTCATTTGCTGTTATGTTCCAGTGTTTGCCATAGTGCAAACACACAGTGATTGGCTGTGGGATACGTACTCTAGTAGTACATTAGAGGGACAACTGTTCTAAACAGAGTCTTATAGAAGAGCCAAAAAGGTGATTTTTAACCTCAGACCAGAGGTTTATAGAAAAACGGTAGGAAGGAGGAGAGGGAGTATCTTGTGAGGAGTATTTAAAAACAAGGGATGGGCCGGGCGCGGTGGTTCACACCTGTAATCCCAGCACTTTGGGAGGCCAAAGCAGACAGATCGCGAGGTCAAGAGTTTGAGACCAGCCTGACCAACATGGTGAAACCCCGTCTCTACTAAAAAATACAAAAATGGGCTGGGCGTGGTGGCATGCACCCGTAATCCCAGCTACTCAGGAGGCTGAGACAGGAAAATCACTTGAACCCGGGAGGCAGAGCTTGCAGTGAGCCGAGATCACACTGTTGCACTCCAGCTTGGGTGATAGAGCGAGATTCTGTCCCCACCCTCCACCAAAAAAAAAAAAAAATAGAACAAGGGAGGGTGCCTGGGAAGGTGGAACATCATACATAGAAGGAAGTCCGACCCAGAGTTCACTTACCGAGAGAAGACAATGGCAAGACAGGAAGCTGGATAAACAAAGCAGTTCTCATCATCTGAGACTTTCTCTACCACGAAAGAAGTGTGGACTTCAATTTAAAAACTATGAGTTCTATGGTGGCTTGAACAGTGTCTCCTCAAAATTCATGTCATCCTGGAACATCAGAATGTAACCTTATTTGGAAATAGGGTCTTTGCAGATGTAATAAAGGTAAACAACTAGAAGAGATCATGCTGGATTAGTGTGAGCCCTAAATCTAATGGAAGTATCCCTATAGGAAGAGAAAGAAAGGACACAAAGAGAAGAAGCACTTGAAGATGGAGGCAGAGATTGGGGTGCTGTTTTTAAGATGGGCAATTCCAAGGATGGTTGGCAATCACCAGAAACTAGGACGGAAGCATTGGGATGGTTTTTCCCTTGGAACCCCCAAAATGAAATGACCCTGCCAAAACCTTGATTTCAGATTTTAGCCTCCAGATTTAGGAGAAAATACACTTCCATTGTGTGAAGCCACCAAGTGTATGATCATTTGTTAAGGCAGCTCTAGGAGACTAATACAGGTGCCACTGAAGTATTTTGGCAAGGGGTGTTTTGGCATTAGAAAAGAAAAACAAAAACCAAAATCAAAAACAGTAAGGTTAGAATCTGGAGAATAAAAAGTGGAGAGGGAAGATAACAGGTTGAGGAAGACTGCTATAGTAACCTTTACGATAACTAGTAATAAGGATTAGACTCAGAAGCTGAGTAAGAAGATGGCACCGGGCTCTTTCTCCTGGACGGAATTGGAAATGTGTGGACATACCACTGTTCTCATAACTAGGGTGTGCTTCAGGCATCCTAGGACCCAGGATGTTAAAAGCCTCCAATTTTGGGGGAGATTCTGTATAATTAAGAGTTGTCCTACCTGTATTCCCACCCACAATGAGAAGCTAGGAAAAAAACAAGCAAAGTATCAAGTATCATATATTTGTTCAGAGTACTCAAGGGTTTCATTTGTTATTCTTTTGTTACTTTTAATGGGGGGGGGAACAAATCCAAATAGGTTGTAACATAAATGTCACAAAATGAGCGTAAATTTAGAAGAGAAAGAAATTGCTCACATTCCTTTGTTATTTTCGTATTATATTATGAAACAAGTGCAATGAAAATGTTAGTAGAGGCATGTAAGTGTTGTCAAATAATAAATGGTTGTCTAACAAATTATAAATTAGACATGAAATGCACCAGCTGATAATTAAAGAACAACCTTTTCAAAGAATATTTTTTCAATATATTTTCTCTGAGAATAGCATTTCAACTAGAAGTACATCTGGGGAAAAAACACACACACACATAGGAGGAAGAAAACTACAATCAGACTCACAAAATTGTTATTGTTGATGTTAAAAGCCAATGGCTTAAAGTCTCATCTGGGAAAATAGATGATACATAAGCTGAAAGACTAAGAATTCTTTTTAATGGAAGGCCATGATCCATCCTTTACTGCAAAGCCCAAACAAGAAACAAGCACACCTGTTGACATTCAACACAGTATCAATATGCCCAAGAGCAAACACTTGTTTATAATCTAGTGGCTATTTTATTGAACTGAAAACACATTTTACAATATGGTATAAGTTACATAAAGCTTTCCAGTGCTTAAAGAAGTAATGAGAAAACACAAGTCGTTAGGGGTAGTTATTTTGAAATAAACTTAGAAGTTTTGATATCATGGGATTGTTTCTCATATTCTCAGTTTTCTTTCAAAACTGCTATTTGCAAATTATTCTTATGTCTACTTCCTTAGAGCTATTTGGAGTATCTTATATTACGTTATTGTTTTAAAATTTCTTAAATTTTTCAAGAATAATTTTTCAAGACTGCTTGTTTTTTAATAATTAATTAAAATACAAGAACAACAAAAAATTATAGGAGAAAATAAGCAGGTATGATAAATAAAGATCAGAGGTAGACTTCCCAGTGAGGTGAAGACTGCTTGTAATAGTAATAACACAATAGAAAGAGCAATGGATTTGGAATCAAGAATCGGGATGCGGGTTCAGCTCTGCTTGTTTTAACCAGGCAAGAAATAAGATAAAACCCCAAATTCATGACTCTAAAATGGAGATAAAGCCCAGTGTAGAGGCTCTCAAGGATAAGGTCTTTTAAATATGCTTTACAGGCCCTTCTCCCAACTCTTTCTTCCCTAAACATAGCCAGCCTTCAGCAGACTATAAATACCAGGCACACATTACATTCCTGATGTTGGAGTCCACTCCTCTGTGACTCTCTGGATCACACTTCCTTATCCAATCAGGCAAATATGACATCTCTACCTGGAGCCCACCTTTAGCGCTCTCCATATTGAATTGCCAAAGCCCATTTGTAATGGCCTGTCTCTGGGGCTATGTCCATCCCCACTCTCATTCACCAAGATTCAATTCTTACAGAAAAATATTTCTTAATTAACACCACTTGGCACACTAGAATATCACACCACACAAACTCCAACAAACACTCTCCACATTAAGAACTAGGTCTTAGAAACCTATTCAGCTATAAATTCAGAATGTATATGTTGTGTTGGAGATGCCAGAAGGTAAACTATCTTCTTCAGTTTAGGATCTCCCCTATGACTAACAGCATAGGAATCTATAATGAAAGGCGTGGTGGTGGTGACAACTTATGTTTAAGTTGATCAGGCAAAGCTTCTTTGCCTAACACCATTTCCTGGTCTCAAAGGTTAAAAAAAGAAAATTATCATAGAAAGATGACAGATGACACCCTTCTCCCTGATCACCAAGGCTGCTTAAAAAAATAAACTCAAGATTGCTTTTTAAGAGGAAGCTTACAATAGTCCTGACCAATAAGAAAAAATAAAGCTGAGCCATCCTTATTCGGTTTTACACATATGAATTCTATCACTCAGTTTAGACCATTAGTCTTATACATGAAAGTAAATGAAAGGGTAAATAAATACATTCCCTCCTTTGCTCTGAATTTATTTCTGAACACCACTCCCTCACTTATGTTAGGCAAATACAATATTATTTCTTTACATAGAAAAAATAAGAATTGTTAAGTCAGCCAGCTTTTTCTAGATGTAATTCGTATGGTATTATCCCATTGACCCTTCTTTTGAGTAATAGGTCTTTCTGGATTCTGGATTATAAAATATATTTATCACTTCATATTCACTATTGTGTTAGAGGGTACTCTCTGGCTCCATATTCTATATTTATTTGGTATACTAATGATCAAAATGCAAGGTGAGCTTCTTTACCCTATTCCGTTCAATTTGATTCAACAAATATTTATGGAACAACTATTATTAGAGATGCCTGATGCAAATACAACAAAAGTAAAACGGAAGCCCTTTCTCAAAAAGATTGCGTTCTAAGGCAGAATGGTAAGTGTTATAGTTTGGACTCCCCAGGCAGCAGGCATTTACATAGAGATCTGTCTGCAGGAAATTTATTAAAAAGAAAAAGAAAAAAGCAGAACTGTGATGTAGTCACAACAAAGACATCACTGAAACCCATGAGAAGGTCTGAAGCTCAGATGACCATCAGAACTGTCCCAATTTTGGGGGAGAGGCTCAGCCTTAGTGTCCGTTCAGTGGCCAGCCAATCAGTATGGGTTGCCTCTGCAAAAGAGGAATGGCGTTGGGTGAGGAAGCTTTGCCTGTCCAAGGGCGACCACCAGAACAGACAGTACTGCAGCAACCGCAGCAGATGGACAAACAAGTCCTTTAGCCCTGAAAGGGGATCTGGGTGCTGCTCCATAGCCACCACTAGACCAACTGTTCAACTTTATGTAAGTTGAAGTGTTTCTAGATGATAACATAAATGAAAGAAAAGACAATATAATCACATGATAGACAATAACAGGTGAAAGGTGATGGGAATATGAAAATGGGGTATATTCAGGGAACAAGAAATGCAACTTTTAAAACCAGGCTGGAGCCATATAATGAAAAGCTTTTAATTTCTTGGTGAGAATCTATATTTAATTGGACAAAATGGAATGAAACAATATCATTAAAAAGCTTTTGATTCCTTGGTGTTGGTCTATCCCTAATTGGAAGACATTGAAACATTCTGACAGAAATGTAATGATAGATTGTTTGCTTTGGAAATATTAACCTAATAGAAGTATATAGAGTGAACTTCAGAGGAATAAAAAGATGACAATTTCAAGAACCACTAGGAGTCTGAGATTTGAGGTTCTATACTACTTAGAAACTAACAAGTTACTCTGCCAGTTTCAATGATACCAGCAGAAGACATAAGACTCCTGGGGCAGAGGAAACAACAAAAAGTATTGCTTACAGCAACAGCGGTAAACAGTATTATTATTTGTGCCAGTTTTCACAGCCAAAATTTTCACTGGGCAATGAGAAAAGAATCAGGTGACACGAGAACATGCAATGAATTACATTACAAGAGAGGATACCCACACTGAGGAAGCTTGATTCTTTTATAATGCTATGGGCATAAACTTGCCTTCCTTTGCCTTGGAGGAAGACATTTTCTTTATTATACTGGAGCAAGATTCTATCTCTATCTTCCAAGGCTATTCTCTGTAAAACATCTTCAATAAGATAGTCCAGAAAAAGGGCATTCAGTGCTTCTGCTCTCAAGATGTGCAGAAATATCAGAAACCCAAGGATAATTCCCTCCTAACAAACAGGCCTTTTATTCTCTCTCTTCCTATATAGCAATACTGTTGTATTTAATTTTTAATGTTGTTATGTTAATATGGTTCATTGAATGCTATTGGTGCTAAATCTGGGTTATCAAGATGAAACCAGATCCTGTTTAAGTAAGAGATTTACAGTTAAGTTACCACCACTCCTTAGGGTTAATTAAAACCATGTCCTTAACTTCCTACTTCATACAGAGAACTAAATAATTAGTTTAAAAATGACATTACCCTATAGTTAACTTGGTATATACATAAACAGTTTACCTTATTCACGCACCACTTTTTAAACCTAATCTCTTTTTGGAATTAAGCAAATTCCACTGTTTAAATAACTACATAGCTTTTCTTTATACTCTGAAAGTGTAACTGAGAAAGG
>NW_012103054.1:1907963-1911161 GCF_000951045.1 Mandrillus leucophaeus
TGGTTAAGTTACCACCACTACTTAGGGTTAATTGAAATCATGTCCTTAACTTCCTACTTCATACAGAGAACTGAATAATTAGTTTAAAAATGACATTACCCTATAGTTAACTTGGTATATACATAAACAGTTTACCTTATTCACACACCACTTTTTAAACCAAACCTCTTTTTGGAATTAAGCAAATTCCACTGTTTCAATAACTACATAGCTTTTCTGTATACTCTGAAAGTATAACTGAGAAAGGCTCAGACCTTTTTCTGTAATCCCACTATAAATATATAGATATGTAAATTAACATTGCATTGAAACATATACAGATCAAAAAGCCCAATGACCTGGGTGTACTCCTAGCTACATCATTTGCTGTGCTGTTGGACATACCAAACATTAATAGCATAAATAAAATGAGAGTTTCACTCCTTTTGATTTCTAACATCTTTCCCAAATTTAATATACTGTGATCCTGTAAATTAGAGCACAGTACTCAAAATGATACACTTCTTAGGTTGTATTTACCAGTTATGTCTGTCTTAAAAAAAAAAAAATTGGGCCCAGTGCGGTGGCAGTAATCCCAAAGTGCTGTAATCCCAGCACTTTGGGAGGCCAAGGTGGGCAGATAACAAGGTCAAGAGATCGAGACCATTCTGGCCAACATAGCGAAACCCCCTCTCTATTAAAAATACAAAAATTAGCTGGGCATGGTGGTGTGCACCTGTAGTTCCAGGTATCTGGGAGGCTGAGGCAGGAGAATCACGTGAACTCCGGAGTCAGAGGTTGCAGTGATCCGAGATTGAGCCACTCTACTCCTGCCTGGTGACAGAGCCAGACATCATCTCAAAAAAAAAAATAAATAAATAAAAATAAAGGTGAAAGCAAGTTTATGAAGAAAGTAAAGGAATAAATAATGGCTACTCCACAGGCAATGCAGCTCCAAGGGCTGCTGGTTGGCTATTTTTATGGCTATTTCTTGATTATTTGATAAACAAGGGACGGATTACTCATGAGTTTTCCAGGAAAGGGGTTGGCAAATCCCAGAACTGAGGGTTCCTCCCCCTTTCAGACCAACCATATTGGGTAACTTCCTAATGTTGCCACGACATTTGTAAACTGTCATGGTGTTGGTAGGAGTGCTTTTTACCATGCTAATGAATTATAATTAGCAGATAATGAGTCGTGAGGATGACCAGAGGTCACTTTCATTGCCATCTTAGTTTTGGCTGGCTTCTTTACTGCATCCTGTTTTATCAACCATGTCTTCTGACCTGTATCTTATGCAGAACTCCTATCTCATTTGGTGACTAAGAATGCCTACCCTCCTGGGAATGCAGCCCAGTAGGTCTCAGCCTCATTGTACACAGCCCTTTTTCAAGATGGAGTTGCTCTTGTTCAAATGCTTCTGATGTATTTCTCTCCTTCCTTTTACAAGGGAACCTTTAATCCAAAGGTTTATATACAAATAATGATCCATCTTCTGTAACTTCTTCAGGTTGGATAGCGGCGATGATATTCCTGCCTAACTATTAGGGTGTCCTGTATTCATAGTAAAGAGGAACTCAGTCAGAAAGCACGGGTATGTCAAAGGCCCCTCATAGCTTTTGCGTTCTGACAAAAGGTTATATCTGGAAGATTAATAAGTGTTCAATTTAAGAGTACATTGAGTAAGCTTATATTTCATTCCTAAACGTAGAGTACAACAGCAATATATTCCACAAGAGTAGGCAAAATAAGTAACTCTATCCTGAGTAAACTAATTAAGAAGGCTTTCTATGAACTGGGCAACTGTTGGAACCAAGCTGATAGGGTTGCTAGCTGATTCCAATATGTGCCCACAATTAGAATATTGATCCATATTTTTATATTACCCATCCCCCTTGTTTCTTCTGAGCAGCAGCTAGAGACCATTGGTTGGTTTTACAGGAATAAGCAGATTAGTCTAAATTGTAGAAAAAACTCAAAACCAACTGAAGAAACTAAAATCTAATAATAGGTGTACCATAGTTTTGAAACATGCCTTGTTTCTCCAGTTTTTCATTTATATTAAACACAAATCATAAGACTATTTCACTTTATTATATTTGGCCTGATTATTTGCATAAAGTGTAGCAAGAATAATTATTTGCTACATAGCGTTTTTTAAATTGGCTTTGATGGAACTTTGTCCCACAGAAAGAATCTCAGATAAGACCTTTTTGTTTCTTAAAGTCTAACTCAGCCGTGGGTTTGTACCATCAAATACCTATGAGTTGGGTAAATTCCTCTCCTCTTGAGGCCTCGAGATAACTTGTGGCTCCTGGGCCTGTCAGAACATGATATTCTTTATTTTCCACAGGTCAGGAACCCTGTACAGGGACTCTGTAGACAAGGTACGAGGACAGTTTACCCAAGGGGCTTTTGTTGGCTCTAAAAGTAAAATCTGATTCATTAAAAGAAAGTATGCCATTCCAGTCAAAGCTGTGGTAAAATAAGCAGACTTCGGGACACAGTTGGAGAATTGGTGCTACAGTCTTTTTCATTTGGGTAGGGATATCCTCAGTATTTTCCTTTCGTGGCTCTCCAGGAAGATGTTACTTACTGGAAAGGAGTCCCAACTCAGGCCCCAAGAGTGGGTTCTTGGATCTTGCACAAGAAAGAATTTGGGGAGAGTCCACAGAATAATGTGAAAGCAAGTTTATTAAGAAAGAGTAAAGGAATAAAGAATGGCTACTCTATGGACAGAGTAGCCTTGTGTTTCTCTTAATAATGTCTCTAGTGACATTGAAAGAGAATAAAGCAACTAGATTCACACCACCTGTGTAATGCATCTAGACCGTAGGTGCTCCCATCAGTTGTAATAGTTCAACACCAGATTGTTGCATTTTCCTGAGGTGGCTGTTATTTACCTTCCTAGTAAGGTTCTAAAAATCCTGCTGGTATACAACATTGACTTTTTTTCTGATTAAAAAACAACAACAACAACAACAACAGTCATTTCTCTGAGTTTTTTTTTTTGTATTTTTATATATACATTTTATTTGTTTTCAAACAGAAGCCATTTACTTACAATTGCTCATTGAAAAGCTATCCTGGTGGGGCGCGGTGGCTCACGCCTGTAATCCTAGCACTTTGGGAGGCCGAGGTGGGTGGATTGCCTGAGATCAGGAGTTCGAGACCAGCCTGGAGAACACAATGAAACCCTGTCTCTATTAAAAGTACAAA
>NW_012103054.1:1912156-1919437 GCF_000951045.1 Mandrillus leucophaeus
CAGCCTCCCAAGTAGCTGGGACTACAGGTGCCCACCACACCCGGCTAATTTTTTGTATTTTTAGTAAAGACGGGGTTTCACCATGTTAGCCAGGATGGTCTCAATCTCCTGACCTCATGATCCGCCCGTCTTGGCCTACCAAAGAACTTGGATTAGAGGCGTGAGCCACCGCGCCTGGCCATATATATATACATAAATTCTAAAAGACGACACCCCAGCACCCCTAAAAATATTTATTCTGCAGAGAAGTTATATTCATTAAAATTGGTATAACTCTAGTGGAACATTAAACAATATAACAAATATTAGAACTATTCTACAGAACTTTATTTTAAAGTTGCCCACATTTTAATAGCTCTATCTGCTGATAAATTTCTAAGATGATGAGATCTTTTAAATTCCATGGCTCAGGCTTAGTATCTTACCTAAAGAACATTGCCTAATGATTAATTCACAAAAAATGTTTATATTCACATGAGGCAACAATTTCTCAACTACATTATGTTTTTTTCAAAAAAAAAAAAAAACCCAAAATTTAAGCCCCAAGGCCCCTAAAAATAAAAAATTTGGAAAAGGAAAATGTTAGAGTCTTTCTAATTGGTTAAACGTAACAAGCCATCAACTATAAAGTTCTTCCTTACTACAAATATAAAAGTTTTTACTTACAAAGTTGAACACAGAATTCTAGGTTCAGCCTAATTATTGCATATTTCTCAGGCTAAAGCATGTTTTACAATATTCATTTCCTTTAAGTTTATTTCAGAAGGTGTGGATGGAAGAAAGAGATTACAAGTTTCTCTAATAAAGAGCAAATATTTTATTGTAAAATACTTTTTGACATTTCATTTAATAAGCATGTTGTACATTTATTAAAATGTTAAAGATAATACATTTTCATTTAAAAACCGAATATAAAATCACAACATATATTTGAATCAAATAAATATAAATAATGGGCTATGTAATCACTGTAGAAAACTGATGTTTATCAATGCATCACATTTTTCACATCTGTTTTCAGAATTTATTTTTCAGTCACAAAGAGGCAAATTAATTGCAATTATGTGATTGATCATAGTTGATATGGGAGTAATGTAAAGTTTGTAAATACCTCGGATATGCAGTTTAAAAAGTATTTATATTTAACTTTGACAGTAAATCATGACTGTTGAAATTACACAAAATTCGTTTATCTGATAACAGTGAAGACCTAATATTATTATTTTTAATATTTTGTGAACTTCTTATTGTAGAAATGACTCTTTCTTTCCTAATTTTTAAAATATTGATACATGTTAAAAAAACAAAAATTTTCCCATTTGTAAACATTTTCCTTCAATGCATATTTCGTCCACCCTGAAAGCATTAGCTTAGTTTTCATGTGATATCTTCCATAGTTTTAATATAGAAAAAGACTTGTTTATTTGTTCAGCTGTTTATGCATTACACCATGGTTTTATGGATGATATTTTGTAGCATTCTTATAATCAGCCTTTGATTTCTGTGGATATCACACAAAAGACTCTATTTTCAAATCAGACTTGGGTGTATCAGAGACTTTAGTGAGGTTCAATTATTACCAATAATTTCAAGGATATCAGTAATCACTAGGAACAGGTAAAGCAGTGAGAGATTTCAAACTCTCCAAAGTATATGTGCATTTTCATTCTCACTGCGTTAGAATGTGCCCTAGATTAATATGCGAGGCCATATTACACAAAGATGCTTTTCTGATCATAAAACATAAACGTTTTACATGCAGGTTCATTGTTTATGCTGTCTTTTGTCCACTGATTCCCAGTTATCATAAGCAATTCAACCTAAGTGCATCCAGCAAAATGGATACCTTAGGTTAGGATTCCCCTTAGAAAATACCATTGTTTTTTGTCAAATACGTTAGCATACTCACAAGAACATCTGAATAGGTCAGTTATTTACTTTCTTCCCAAAGACATTCCCTGTTCTAATGGGAGAGAATGGATTGTACACCTGCCCTTTACCTGTTGACTTCTTGTGAGTCAGATAGGTCATTTCAGTGTTAGCTAATGAAGGGAAAGACCAAGGTAGACAGAGGTTAAGACAAATTATAGAGTTAGAATTCCTAATTAATATATTCTTAAAATGCAGCAATGCGTTGATAACCAGACAACAGTTTTCTGGTTAGAGGGGTGAAAACTTGAAAAGTAAACACTGTTCCTCCACGCATTTAATGAAGGTGACACCCTCTCGTCATATTTCTGTTTCTTCCTTTTTGGTAGATGTCACCAGCAAGGTTGGCTGTCCATAAATTTTAGTTTCTAAAACACAGAGCACAGCCTTTGCCGGTGACCAAAGTGAATAATGTTTCCTTGGGTTTTAAAGCTTCCCAGTCTGGACTATAAAACTACAATTATAAATATATACTTTTATAGCAACTTATTTTTTGACCAAAATTGCTTAGGAAATAACCCACATTGTAAAAGCAACAGTGTTTTGCTATTCATTTATGTTTTTAATTTAAGTAACATTTATGAAGTTCCTACGTATCTGTCACTACACTAAGCCATGAATCTACTGAAATTAAAGGTTAGATCTTTTCTGTTCAGTAAAGTCAGAGACGGCTTTCCTGAGAAAACTACTTTTAACAGACCTGAAGGATGTGCAGGATTTAGGTACACTACAAAGTAGAAGAAAGAACATTCTCTGCAGTGCGGCCATCATGTGGCAAGACCTTAAGTCCTGAGCCAGGACGATGCCCACTGTATTTGAAGACCTAAGAAAGGCAAGGATTGTTATATTTTCTATATTTTCTGTTGTGCATATAGAAAAGTATATGATGAAAAAATCAGTAATTTCTATTCCAAAGAAAACTATTATTATTATATTACATTTTCTTCCATGTCTTTTTCTATGTTAGTTACTGTATACTTGCTAAATATGCGTTTTCACAAATATTGACTTGAGATCACACTTATCACCTACCTTTTCTTTTCACTGAACAGTGTTATCAAAGGCATTTTCTCAACCAATAAACCATTCTTCTATTAATAAAAAAAAAAAAAAAAAGAAAGGCAAGGATTGTTAGGTCAGAGTGACTGCTAAACAGCAAGGCAGGACATGAGATTTGAGAGTAGGCAGTTTCTACAACTCAGAGGGCTGGCTCTCTGATGAGAAAAAAAAAAAAAAGAAAGGCAAGGATTGTTAGGTCAGAGTGACTGCTAAACAGCAAGGCAGGACATGAGATTTGAGAGTAGGCAGTTTCTACAACTCAGAGGGCTGGCTCTCTGATGAGAAATGAGAGTGGGAGAAGTGGTAATATTTGAACAGAGAACTACATAAAGTAAGAGAATGAGTCACACAAAGGAATAGGAGAAATGCATTCCAGAAGGAGGGAATGAAAAAAGCAAAGGGTCTAAAGTAGAAAGTTTGGCATTTGAGAGAAACAACAATAAAGCCAATGCATATTTATTTATGTTGTAATAGTCTTGCAACTGACAAAGAATTTAATTTTTAAAATGATAATAAAACAATGAATATTTGTATGAAAGTGAATATTAACATAAATAATTTACAAAAGAAATATGAAATTATCATTAGTGATCAAAAATGAAAATTTAAAAAGCCAAAAATGAGTTTTGCTAAACATATTGGCAGCAACACAATTGATGATACTTGATCTTGATAAAGATGTGTACAAGCATGGTTTTTATCAACCCTGTCACACACGAAGAAGTTCCTCTTATTTATTTAAATAATTCTAAGAATTTATCCTTAGGAAATAGTTGGGTAATTCCACAAACATATATGTCTAGGGACTATACTATATCATTTAAAAATAATTTTGAAGTATTAATAGATGGCTGGGTGCAGTGGATCACACCTGTAATCCCTGCTCTTTGGGAGGTTGAGAGTGAGCAGATTGGTTTAGCCTAGGAGTTCAAGACCAGCCTGGGTCTCATGGTAAAACTTTGTCTCTACAAAAAATACAGAAGAAATTAGCCAGGTGTGGTGGCACATGCTTGTAGTCCCAGCTACTCTGGAGACTGAGGCGGGAGGATCCCTTGACACCCAGAGTTTCGGGCTGCAGTGAGCCATAATTGCACCACTGCATGTTTTAACTTTGCATGAATCAGAAACATCTGTATTCTTATGTAATTTGCAGTATTCGTTGTAGATGACTTTTGTGAACTAAATTTAATTTACTTTTATTGCTACATAATAGTTCATTGTATGACTATACAACACAAGCTAGTCCTTGTTTTCTTAAAAGTAGGCATCATGATTATGTCTTTTTATATGTTACAAAAATGTTTCTTTGAAATTTCTTCTGGACTTTTTCTATTATATAGTGCAAGAGTTGCTCTGGAGCAGTGTATTTCAAATCGTAAATCACAACTCTTCACTGGCACAAAATCAACTCAGTGAGTTATGAATAGAATTTTTAAACATAATTGATAGAATGCATAATGACAGAGTGCCATTCACAAAATAAGGCTACATAAATTTTAATCACTTTTTCTTATCTTTTTAGCCTATGTGCTTCAATCAAATGAAGTTTGAAAACCACTGCTCTCATTGTATTTGTGAGTAGATTTCCTGGTTCGTAAGGTTTGCACATCAACCTTACTAGACAGTGATCATTTCTTGAACATTGTTATGCCAGGTAATATATATACCAGAAACCCATAATATTATAAGACTTGTTTAAATTTTTCCATCGTAATGACTTTTAAAATGTATTCCTCACCAGTTGTTAATGAGGTTATCTTCTTATGTTTATTGTCTATTTCTGTTTAATTTTCTTAAAAATAAATCCCCATGCCTTTACTGTCTCTTGGGCTATTTCTCAATTATCTGTGGAATTTAAAAATAGATACTCTTGATATTCGCTATTTAGCAGTTATTTGTGTCATTGACTTGTATTTGTACTTCATATGTGGTGCTTTTTGATATAATTATACTCAATTTTAATGTAAGTCTGCAAATTCTATTTATAGGAAATTTATTCCAAAACTAAAGTGAATTTCTCCTAAAGATTGAATATTTTGTATTTAGGTCTGTAATTTGCTTTAAGGGGTTTTAATATATGCTAAAAGGTAAAAATAAATGTCCATATTGATAACTAGAATCCAAGATCATTTATTGAATGTTTAATCTCTTTTTCACCTATTTGCAATGCCAATTCTCATCAATGAATTTACAGCACATAAGGGGTTCTATTTCTTAGCTGATTGTTGTATTGATCTGTTTTTCTATTCCAGATCCAATAGCATGTGGACTGAAAGTCGTAAGTCTTAATATCTGTCATTCAAGTCTTTATACTGCTGCTATTTTTCCTTCGGTGTCTTGGCTCTTCCTGACTCTTTTTTCTTATACACACACACACAAACACACACACACACACACACACACGTGTGCATGAATTTTGATCAGAATTCTATTGAACTTATGATTAATTTGGGGTAAGAGACTATGCTGTTTCATGATCCATAATTTTTTTAGCCCTTTTTTTCATTGCTTTTCAGTAAAGTATAGTTTTCAACATTATGTCCTTATACCTCTTTGAATAATTGGGCCCCTAGTTATCTTCTGTTTAATTTTCATTGTAAATAGTCAAATAGTAACTTTCTAAAAATGTATTTTCTTTTTGGTGCTGTGATTTAAAATAGCTAACTTGCTAAACGATGTTATTAATTCTAGCATTTAAGTTTTAGATGTTTCTCATTACTGGTGAATAATTTCAAGTTATTTTTCTTTCTTTTCAAGGTTTATATATTTATTACTTTCTAAAGTTAATTAAATCACTGTAACTCAAAGGGATAGAATTTTGAAAAAAGGGTTATAGTGTATATCATGATAATAAAAGAAATGATCCTTATTTTTAAACACTAAATCAGACATTCACCATAGATTTACTATAACTATCCTCTGTCAGAATTACAGTTACATTTTTAGTTTGTTAAAAACTATTATCATAATGGATTTTAAATTTTATCAAATGTTTTTTCTTCCATTAAAATTATCATGTAATTTCGTTACTTCAATTTGAATTTATTAAATGATTTCAAATGTTAAGCAGCATCCCTAAACAAATTGAACTTGATAATAAGTCATTGAAATTTTTACACATCACTAAATTCAGAAACATAAATATGTATGTTTTTGCGTTTAATATAATAGTTGAGATTGGTTTATAATTTTTTTCTCATATCATATATATCTCATATCAGTAAGAGGCTTAACTATCAAAACAATTTGGAGAATTTTTTTATCTATTTTTTTAAAACTGAATAAGAAGGAGAAGTACTTGTTGCTTGAATATTTAGTGAAATTTTAAAAACAGTACTTGAGAAAAATTTCGGATTCACAATTCCACGTACTTTATGCTTATGGGGCCATTCCTATTCTCTATCTCTTTTTGACTCCGTTTTAATTGGTGATATACTTCCACAAATCAAGCCTGGTCAATTGCCTTTAAATTTATTGGTCTATGTGTGTTCAAATATATTTACCTCCATTAATATCCCTGCACCATCTGCACCAGTTTATCTCCATTCCAATACTTTTACTTGATCAGTTTTGCAAACTCTTTAAATTAGTTACTTTATTTCAAATAATGGTTTTTTTGTTACTCTATTACAATTTGTATTCTATTTCATTAATTGCTGTCTTTATACTCACTATTTCTTTCCAAACTCTTTCATTTTTAAAACATTTTACTAGGTTATTGGGCATGTAACTCTGGGATACATTGCTCAATAATGAGCTACTTATTTCTGTAAGAATTCAAGTTATAAACTAGCTTCTAAATTATCGCTATAGTTTTACCCCTCAATTTTTGATATGAGTTATTAAAGTTCTATATTATTAGTAGAATTTTATAATTTAGCATAATTTCTTATTTGATTCCATAGTAATTCAGAAGTGTTTTAAATATTTTCCAGCAACTTTTCCACAGATTTCTTAGTTAATTTCAGTTTTTAAAAATTGAATGTGTTCTGAAAGATATTATCCATTTGACATTTTGAAATTAGTATCCATTGCATTGTACAAGGTTAATTTTTAAAAATATTCTTGTGGGCTTAATTATATATTATCTGTTTTGTGTATGTGCATACACAGTGTTTTACTTATGCCCAATATATCAAAGTGTTAATATTTTTTAGTATTTTATATTTTCACTAGTGATTTTCTTTTTAATCTCTTACTTGCTGAGAGTTATTTGCTAAAATCTCCCATTTTTGTTGTATTTATCAATTTCTCCTTGTAGTTAAGTAAAAGATGATGTAGCATAATTGAAAA
>NW_012103054.1:1924507-1925265 GCF_000951045.1 Mandrillus leucophaeus
TCTTTGTTGCTGTGGTGTATAAAAGATATTACAGTATTCCCCCCATCTCACTATTACATAAATGAAACCTTGTACCTAAGCGAGACACAGGAAGAAAAAAGTGCTATGTGAAAATATATAATAACATGTATATGAAAATTCTTCAAGAGTTGTTATTAGAACCCTCCGAGCCCGTCACTAACAAAATGAGAATTAATCAGTTAACTGAAATTAATAACCGTTGACATTTGTGAGACTTCCTCTAGTTTCAGGCTTTTCAGTTGATAGGGCTCTGGTATGTCACTCAAACCCTGGCACATATTAGGGGGCTAGTGGAGGTGAGTTGATTGAATAATACTTTTCGTTCCTCCACCCCTGTTTCCCAGATTGAACTGAACCTGGGTCATGTGGACCAGAGGAGATTCATCCTGAATCTACTATTAGTCAGTCTTTGTTATGCCAACTTTCGGGCCTTTGTAGACAGGATTGAGGGACTAGACAGTGAGTTAAGCAGCCATTCATCTCCCTACAGTCAGTTCACCCTTTGTGTGTTGTTTCCTCTCAGCACTCTGTTGTGAATACAAGTGGTGAAAACACTCAAGTCCTTCACCCAATGGATCTAAAAGAGAAAGAAGTGAGTTATTTGACTTAACGCAGCATTCTGTTGCCTCTGCTCTGACCTAGATATATTACTACTGGTAAGGCAGGCAAAAGTTAACCCTAACCATGCTCAGTGCAGATGTTTCTTCCCTTACAACCTACAACTCATATGTTCTGTT
>NW_012103054.1:1928842-1930626 GCF_000951045.1 Mandrillus leucophaeus
TGTCCAGTATTTCAGTTCTTTGTTAACTCCACAAACTTCATCCTACTGTTGATTTATAAGGTTGATGTTTTCTCTTTTTTAACCTATGTTAACGAATTTTTTGTTGTCTCTTCCTCCTTATGATTCAGACCTTCCTTTCCCTATTACCCTAAGTACATTCTTTATCATTTTTAAGAGTGAAGTTCTCTTGTTTCTTTGGTCTGTTATTAAAATGTCTTTATCTTGAATTTATGCTTCAATTATATTTTTGACAAGTATACAATTCCAAGTTGGCTGTTATTAAGTTATGACAAAGATAATGTTCAAATCAATTCTAGATTCTATTTCTAGAAATGAGGAATCAGCTCTCAGTCTAACTATTGTTTCTTTGCAAAGAATACCTATTTTTTTCTCCAGGGCTGTTCTCAGACCTTTGGTATTCTGCTTTGTCACTCTGATGGCTCTACTGGACGGCATTTAATTTTTCCAACTCGAGATACATTTTGAATGGGTGGAATTCATGTCTTTCATCACTTATCTCTTTTAATGTTGCCCCCTCCCAAACCTCCTTTATCTTTTTACAACTAGGTTGCCTTATGTATCTCTTAGCCTCTCTTTTATACATCCTACCATTTTACCCCTCCACACTTCTTTCAGAATCACTTTACAAAATTTCTATTTCATTTATTGTCTTTCTTCACCAATTTCATATCAACTACTTAACTTATTCATTGTGTGATTCATTAATCATTATGTTTTTTCTCTGCTGTCATTTTTATCATATGTTTTTACTTAGTTTTGCTTTTGACACCTTTATTCTAGTAGGTACATTCATCTACTTATTCTGTAATTTGAATCTGAGAATTTCAACATCTGGAATACTTTCTGCTCTCAATCTACCTTCTGTCTCTCACCTTCACCCTCTTTCATATATTATGCTTTTTTTTCCCCTCAGATTTTGTGATTTTTAAAAAATTGTTAAGCATAATCAAAAAAGTTTATCTGTGAAAATCTTTGAGGCCTGAATTGTTGTCGCTCAGCTTCAGAGAGGATTTGTATTTATTTCTTCCTCTAGCCTGGACATTCTAGAAACCAAGAACACACATATAAATTTCTAAAGTGAGTACTTGGGGACCACTCAAGCAAGAGCCCAGGTAAAAAAAGATACATTTGCTTGTTATTGCTATGTAAGGTTTGTTGTTTTCTTAATGTATCCTAAAGGTAAACTAATGATACAGTCCCTTGGGAGTGGGCTCCTCTACAATGCTGGGCAGAGTGGACTCTCTCCTGCTTTCCCCAAGGCCATCAGGATAAAAAAATCAAGGTCATGTGGGATTAGCAGAGAAACTGGCTGCCAGGACTCTTTGGGTCACTTTTCTAGATTCTTGTTCTCAATTCATTTTTGGATGCACTCTGAATACTTTTTTTTACTGTCATGTCAACTCAGTGAGTGTGTGTGTATATATATATATGTAAAAACATACATATATGTGTATATATACATATATAAGTATATATATGTATGTATATATGTTTCTATATAAATATATATACACACACACATATATATGTAAAAACAAATGGTTTGCAAGTCTGTCATACTGTGAAAAAACTGTCCATATTGTTCTGCAATTGATTTTTTTTCATATAGGACAAATGCCAAATACAAAGTTGGACATCATTTGCTAACGGTAAATTTCACTGAGATACTGCATATTTTTCAGGAAATGCGTTGATATTTTATTTCATCATTGCAAAAACAACCAAAGGGAAACAGTCACTGATGGAATAGAAAATGTTTACTA
>NW_012103054.1:1933436-1934502 GCF_000951045.1 Mandrillus leucophaeus
TTGACATTTCGAAATTAGTATCCATTGCATTGTACAAGGTTAATTTTTAAAAATATTCTTGTGGGCTTAATTATATATTATCTGTTTTGTGTATGTGCATACACAGTGTTTTACTTATGCCCAATATATCAAAGTGTTAATATTTTTTAGTATTTTATATTTTCACTAGTGATTTTCTTTTTAATCTCTTACTTGCTGAGAGTTATTTGCTAAAATCTCCCATTTTTGTTGTATTTATCAATTTCTCCTTGTAGTTAAGTAAAAGATGATGTAGCATAATTGAAAACATTTCATCATGTACATTGCATAACATACAAACATTATAATATTTATAAGCATTGCAATACTTATATATTTCTAGCTTGTTTAATGTTATATCATTATGGAATTAATTTTATTCTCTTTTGTAATACTTTTTGCCTTAATGTCTGTTTGCCAAGTATTAATATTTACAAAACAATTCTTTCTTCTGTTATTTGTTTAGTACCTTCTTTTCTTCCCTCTTCTTTCAACCTTTCTATTTCCCGTGGTTACTTGTATCTGGCATATACAACACACACCTGGAATGTCTTTGAGTCTAATATGACAATCTGTTCCTTAAAATAGTGTGTTTATTCCTGGTACATTTATTAAATAGACTGGTATACTTAGATATGCTTCTATAACTTAATTTTATACTTTCCATGTGTCCTGCTTTTTCTAGGCTTCCTCTCTGTTTCTTTTTTCTTGATATATTTTATATTTTTCTTCCTTTTTTACATTTCATTTTATCAGTTTTAAACTCTGTACAACCTTTGCATAATTTAATGTGTGTCTTAGAAATATTAACATAAATAATCATCTCAGCAAGTCTAAAATAATTTGTGTATTGTCTTCTCCTTAAAATGATCATAGTGACCAGGCGCTGTGGCTCATACCTGTAATCCCAGCACTTTGGGAGGCCAAGGAGGGAGAATCACGAGGTCAGGGGATCGAGACCAGCCTGACCAACATGGTGAATCCATGTCTCTACTAAAAATACAAAAATTAGCTGGGAGTGGTGGTGTGCACCTGTAGTGCCAGCTAC
>NW_012103054.1:1934552-1942072 GCF_000951045.1 Mandrillus leucophaeus
ATTGTATATTTAGAAAACCCCATTGTCTCAGCCCAAAATCTCCTTAAGCTGATAAGCAACTTCAGCGAAGGAGCACAATTTAAATACACATGGAAAGAGAGATAATGGATAAGAATTTGAAGAGGAAGGAGGGGGTATGTTGTACTTATATATGTAAGAAAGTATTCAAAAATGAGAACAATTTTGAAAAACAAAGTGGTAATAGCCAGTTATTCTTCATTTTTCCCACTTCTCCATCTCTCAACATCTAATCCATTTTCTAAAGATAAGCCAAGGCAATGTTTAAATAAAAACAAGACATTTTCCCTTCCTTGCTAAAAGTTTTTATTTGTACCCCCCAAACTTAGTAAAACATGGAGTCCTTACTGGGGTCTTCTTGTCTCTGCCCTACACTCTGGAGTCGTTCTAGACCTTCTCTTCTGGCCTCTCTCTGTCCCTCTAACATGCCAAGTCCTCTTCCTCCAGGACTTTGTAGCAGATGCGCCCCCTGCCATAAATGTTTCCCTCATGACTCTGCTCATGGCATTGGAGAAGCCACCTCTGACCATCTTATCTGAAGTATGTTATCTCTTCACTCAGTTTATTCTGTTCATAACACGTATCACAATCTTCAAAGTTATTCTCTTCTCATTTGTCTACAAGTTTTCTGCATGTCCCATGAGAAGACGAGCTTGATGAGGTTTACTGAATGCCTGCGGTGCAATACGCTATGCTCATAGCAAGAGATAGAAAGATGAGTAACATCCACCAAGGGGTTTATGTCTTCTGATGTGAACTTGCTGGTTAAGGAGCAACTCTACCCAGGAATTGCTTAAGAAAAAATATATGCTAAGGCTGTAAAAGCAGTAACTAGACAATATTGTCACGGGGGTGTCTAACAATTTTTGTTTGTTTGTGCTTTTCCTATTTTAGTCATTGTTCTAGTGACTTAACTTTTTATTATTTAAACTTTTCTTAATAAGGAAATAGCTTATATCTCCTGTGACTCTGACATTTTGATTTTGTGAATATGTATTTTTCAGGAATGAAAGGTATTCTAATTTCTAATCATTGAAATGGTAGATATTAGGACAGGTTTGGAACATTCTGAAATTCTATTTGAACTACAAATTTTGTATTGGCAATACCTAGCTTGCTAATTCTATCTTTTAAGCTTCTTATATATATATACCATAACCTCTTTCTACTATCACGTTAATCCAACAAAGCCATGCACAAATTTGCTTGATTTTTTTCAGTAAGCTCTTTATAAGCATAAGTCAACATTTATTAATATGTTTTCATTGTCAACACAATATCCAATTACCTGGGATGGCCTCAAGATTCATATCCAGTAATTTTAGATTTTGACTATAATTAAAAAACAAGTTTTGTGACTATATACCTCCTAAAACAGAATAAAGTCTATAAGTTTGCAAGCAAATTTTGACTCCGATATCACAAGCCAGACTGAAAAACAATTAAATGTGGTTATTTTTTGTATGCAGTGTACCTTTCATTTTGTTTATAATAATGTATTCATGTTTTATAAGCTCTTCCCCCAAACCTAAGAACAAATCTTTCTTTATGTGTGTCATGCTATTATTTTAAATTCTTTATGAACAGGAAGACTCAAGAGAAAAGGAAAGTTTATGTCTGTTCTATATGCCAATAAAATACTAACATCAGTACTACATACTTTATAGAACTTGCATGAAAATGAATAGATTGATCAATAGACATTGATTTTCAACTTTGATTTTATATGCCACTTGGGAGTCATGACAAATGGGTATATTTCACAACACTCTTCACTGCATTGCTGCTTCTCCTTTTGGTTTCATCTAGCAGCTATTAATCTTCTCTTATACCTTAAAAACTTCGAGAAAAAAATAAAAATTCTAAACAGGTCATAATATCCCCACAAGTAGCTGTTAATGGACATATGAACGCTTGAGTGCGCACCCAAGAGTCATCTTCAATGCAAATTCTCAGTCAATTATATTACCAGCATCTGTTTCAATGATGTTTTTTGATATAAATTTTAGAATCTAAATATCAACATGCTAAGTATCTGGAGAGTTGCTTGTAAAGGGGAAATTTTATGTTCTTTAAACATTCTGTTCAAATAAACACTTAGGAGCTCAGCTACTTACTGAAATTTCACAGTCTGAATAAGAGAGTTTCTTCCAGCCATCTTCTCAAGAGGTGTTTACCTAGATATGACTTTTGGTTCAGCAAACATTGTCCTGCCACTAATATTTTCTACATTCTTGTACTTCTGATTGAAAGAGAACAGAGCTTAGAGAAGGCTTTAGGTAAATATATATATATTACAAAAGCATGCGCAGCTAAGGATTTAACTGATGTCATTATCAATTAGCTTCAACAAAAGACAAATTGTTAAGTACAGGGGAGATTATATTTTTTTAGTATCCTTGTATAATGCAAGGCTAAATTTCTTTTGAGTGTTAAAACTGATTATAACTTACATCCTAGTGAAGAAATGCATAAAGGATAGTTAAAAACCTATATGATGACTCATTTTCCTTCTCACACCCAGAGGAAACTTAAATATAACTCTCCTACCTGTCTAAGATGGATTAGAAATGTATTTTCTGGTTTATACTAAATCAATAAATACATTTAAAAGCATCTCAAGGTCACAAGCTTTTGAGCAAATTGTAAGATTATAGAATAATAGGACTTGTTCTTTGAAAACATCAGTAGAAATCACTCTATCCCAAACCCTAATTTTATTGTTAAGGATACGGAGACTCATACTAAATGTTTAGCTGGAAGTCAGCTAAGTAAACCTGATATTAATCTCATTCAAGTCTTTTTAATTGTGAGGCTGTGGCATACATCACTTAGTCTCCATACTGTTTAGCAATATCCTAAGGAAAGTAGACACTTAATATTTTTGTTGAATAAACTTCTTCTAATTCCAACACTGTTTCATCTGAATGTTTTCCTTAAAATATAGAAAGCTATAATTAATAAGGCATTAAAATTACAAGTCATGGGTGCCTGTGGATGGACCTTCCTATAAATCAAAATTAGGTATCTTTTAAGAAATATTTTATTAGTGTTTGGATGTTATTTTTTTGTAATGAAAAGATATATTTTTTTCTTATCATTTAATTGCCGATATCATAGTATGTAAAGTACACATAGACGCCAGAAAGTATTTTCATTTTGCTAAGGCAAGTCTTATTACAATTTAGTTTAGGATATAACATGTTCTTATATAATTTCTAGAAGGCCTAGGTTCAAATCTGGAGTTAAAGAAGAAAGCTAATTCACTTGACAAGTTCATATAAAGAAAATTGTACCACCTTTGCATTCTAGCCTCTTAACTATAGCATTGTCAAAAATAGCTTACCTTAAAAAAAGGAAGAAAATTTATAGAAATCTTAAGAGAGCAATAAAATTATATCCATGGATTTGAACTTCAAGGAAAACATTAACTCAGAAGTGATTATCTTGTGTTTCTCTCAGCATTTGAATTCTTTCTTCTGAGAAAGCATTAAGAACATAAATGGTTGAGAGCAAGAAGACCAGTGGATTCAGATGAAATCAAGTAGCAAACAAATACAGATTTTTTAACGATCTTTTGCAATAACATTGCCTTGAGAAAAGTAAGTTGAGAATAAGTTGGTCTAGCATGTCTACAAGTAGATCACACACTTTACGTAAGAGAGAAAAATATAGGTGGCTACTTATCAGAGAGTGTTGAATGTAGTGAGACATTCAATATGTAATGTTTCTAAACTTTGCTGTACTAAGATTGTGGAAGAATTTCAGCAATCAAGAAGTAAAATTCCATCTATAACTTGGAAATCCTAAGAGTCAATAAATGCATAAAAAGTTGTCTTATATTTCTAGTGTAGGAATCCTTTGGAAGGCTACCGATGAGAGAGAAGGGGAATCTTTCAGGAAGTAAACCTTGCTCACAGATGAGGTCTGGTGTCCGAGGGGCATAATGTCCAGAGTTAGTGATGTACTTGTGAATATTTTTTCTATCATAAGAACTTACATTTTGGACATTGTAGAAACTAAACAACTGTTTAATGAATTTAATGCCATTGCTTTTTTGTTTGTTGTTTGTTTGTTTGTTTGATGGGAGGGAACTCCAGAATGTTTCTGAAAGTGGAAATTGATGATAAAACCACAATCCTACCCCCTTGAGAGAAAGTATGGAAACAATGAACTCATGAACAACTTATAATACTAACATTTTTTCTGTAGACAGCATACCAGTAAATAAGGCTCTGCTTTTGGAGCACAGTCATTTAGTTACTTACTCATGAATATTGATTTTGAGGGCTGGGCTGTGTCATGGATTGAACCTCAGTTATACTACTTAGTTTTTCGTAAGAATTCTGATGCAAGTCATGGCCAAATGTGCAGGGCAACCTTTCAAGCAACCATCACATCAGACACTTGGGGCAACAGATCCATTCACAATTGAGCATATAATTCCATATCTTGTCTGCAATACAGGTCCTATGATGGCTGCATGCAGAAAACTTTCTCAGATGGCTTGCCTACAGGCTCTTAGGTGCAACCTGTATTGTCCATCTCTTGAGACAAAATATTCTCTAGGTGAAAAAGAAAACAAAAATTCCTATCCTTCATTCCACTTATTAACTTACAACCATTCAGTAGATGAATGATAAACAGACTTAGGAGTGAAATCCTACACTACAGCACTTTTCTCAGGCAAGGAAATCTAGCCTATGTATTTTGTGTATTATTGTATTAGAATTAAGCAGAGTGATAGTGATTCAGATAAAACCTATCATGGAAAGTGCTTTTTGTTTAAGATCAAAGTAGAATCAAAATAGGGAAATACAAAATATCATGACTCTATGGCATGCAGTATGCCATTCAAGATTTCTGACACCAAGCTTCCTGTTATGCATACAGTATACCTCCTCCTCTCATTTTCCTCTGTCTTTACAGTTCTCTATATTTTATTTATTTATTTATTTATTTATTTATTTATTTATTTATTTTTGTTAGAGACCAGGTTTCACCATGTTGGCTAGGCTGGTCTCAAACTCCTAACCTCAAGTGATCCACTCGCCATGTCCTCCCAAAGTGCTGGGATTCCAGGCATGAGCCACCGAACCCAGCCTATTTTTAAACGTTTGTTAAATTGTTGTATATGTGCTAAAATAGCTATAGCATAAACCAAGAAATAAAATGACGCTAAAGGGCTCAGATATTTCCTGAATAACTTTGAGCATGAAAGTTATGAATAGCTACAAAAGGTTACAATACAGGTGTTATATGCTGGATAATGTGCATGTTTAAATCTATATTCATTCTAGTTTTTAACTTCTTTCTTCGGAATGTTTACTGAATACTGTTTATGTTAAAGTGACAGAATTTGCACATAATTTTCTTAAGAACTCACAAATAAAGCCATATACCTCTTCGTGAATTTTTGCTTAGAAGGGTCTCCAACTGAAAAAAATTCTGCCAGTTTGAAGCAAGAATATCAATGAATTGTTTCAAGAGAGTGAAGAACCATAAAAATAGGTAGAAAGGCTATTGAATCAGTTTCCTTTATCAAAGGTAGGAAAACCTGCCAAGGTACTGCAGAAGAACCCTGGCCATCTGAAGGATCAGTGGAATAAAGAACTTCCTCAAAGTAATTGTAAAGATTCTAACTGCGGTGATGACACAACTGGCATTACCCAAAAATGAAAATATAAAGGCCACTCGGCTTTAACGTGTCCCATACTGTCAATGTTACAGAAGAATTTTCTTCCTATACGTTTTGCATCTTATGGAAAATTAAAATTCACTGTGCATCAAGGGGAAAAATGCACCATATTTCAAGAGAAGAATGTTTGAGGAAAACTGGCAATATTGCAAGGTTAACGGTTTCCTAGTATTGCATAGGCTTTTTTTTTTTTTTTTTTTTTCAAATAAAGGATGAAAATCAAATACTGCCTGTGAAGAAATAGCATGCAACACCTGTAAGGTGGAGAGTTCTACAATGAATACAGTCAACAATGAGTCAAGCGTCACTCGCAATACAGAGAGCTTGCTACAGGTTCCATCTCTGCTTAACCATCTATGACAGTTCTTTCCAAATTCCTATGGCTCTCTAGGTTTACACATAAATGTAGCTATTATTAATGATATTACTATAATGAAGTAAATGTAGATTCCAATTTATCCTGGAGTGACTGTAGATTATTAATACTCCTGGTATTGACTCTTGATTTTTCAAGTTTTTTTATTTTTAAATTTCCACTCCCATCAATCACTGACAATTTTCTTGATTCCTCACATTATTTTAAAACCTTATTGTATTACATGAGATAACATTCTTATAAAGTGATTATACATTTTCTTATAATGCATACCTTCCTTATTTATTTATTTATTTATTTACTTATTTATTTATTTAATTTTGAGACGGAGTCTCGCTCTGTCGCCCAGGCTGGAGTGCAGTGGCGCTATCTCGGCTCACTGCAAGCTCCGCCTCCCGGATTCACTGCCATTCTCCTGCCTCAGCCTCCCAAGTAACTGGGATTACAGATGCGTGCCACAAAGCTCAGCTAATTTTGTATTTTTTTAGTAGAGCCGGGATTTCACCATGTTGGGCAGGCTGGTCTCAAACTCCTGACCTCAAGTGATCTGCCTACCTCAGCCTCTCAAAGTGCTAAAATCACAGACATGAGCCACGGCGCCCAGCCCTTCACCTCTTTTTTCAAGAGCTCAGATCTTCTAGGGCAAGAGCAATATTGTTTGGCTACAGAAGATTAAACTTTTATAGTCATCGAAACTCCCCATTATTTTCTTGATTCATTTAATTGTATTATTCATTCAACAACCACTATATATGTAGTATGGTAGTGTGAGCTCCAAAGATTAGTCAGACATATATATTGGTCTTAATAACAACAGTCTTATTTGTATCCTCTCCCCATTTCCAGCCACTCTTTGATTATCAATAGTTTCAGAAATTACTTTAAATGTGCCTTCTTTTTCTTTTGTCTTTCCTGAGGACACAATATGAGGTTTCCAGTTTTTTTCACAGTTAATAATGAGATATGTTATCAAACACACTGCACATGACTAGCAGTGTGTTTTCCATAATTTTTTTCAATATTCTCATCCATACAAGATAGATGAAATCAACTCTATTTTATAAGGAAGCAACATTCATTCACACAAGTAAAGTGATTTGTCGAAGACCTTACAGTGAGTAAAAAAAAAGCAAATCCAAGACACATACATATGATTGTGGGACTCTGAAGTTCATAGCTTTTTTATAGGAAGTCTACTTAGGACTTTATTATATGATTCCATATTCATTTTGTTACTAGTGAGTATATCATCACTTCTGTCTGTTTATTGTTTCAGGCATGTAAATTTGTATCCCATTTAGATTTTTAGGTTCTTAACGGGTAGGTCATGTATCTAAGATTGTTATCTGTATCCTATATAATCTAACTTTGATCCTGATAAACAATAAATTTTCTACTAAATATTTATATTTTTATTAATTTAGCAGA
>NW_012103054.1:1942437-1944813 GCF_000951045.1 Mandrillus leucophaeus
GATTGAGATCAATGTCAACTTAATATACCTCCCCATCACCACCTACTATAGTGAAATAGCAGCTTTCTTTGGTAATAATTTATCCTTATAAATCAGTAAACCTTATGAAAACCAAGTTGTGAAAACTTGATTAAAAAATGCTGTCAATTTACATTTTAGTTGCTACTTCTGCAGCCTACACACCCGTAAGTCATGGATTTTCAAAGGTGTTTTAGCTTTTATTTCTTCCTCTACTTTCATTAGAGAGGAAGATAGCCCTAGCTTTCCAAAACAGGAAATTCTAATGCTTCTTTCACGGTGATTGGAGTTAATAATATTTGTGCTATCCATTTCATTTCTATTTCCCAACCCATGAATCTAAACATTGGTTTTAGGAGAAAGAGTGTGTCTTATCTTCAGTTTAGTCACAATTCAGTTTTCACTTTTAAAATTAAGTTATAATGGAATGTGCAGGCTATATTTATTCAACGTTGTTTTTAATTCACACTTACACAGATGATTTTTTTCTGGAAACTCCAAAGCAATCTTTATGGTATCATACTGGATAAAAATCTGTACTGGTGCTTCTTAGACGTCCATGCACACAATATTATAACATATTTTGTGGGTGTTGGGGCATTGCACAGAAATGCTACACAACGAAATGGCAGGGATCTATAATGTTGGCATTCAAGTGTGGGAGAAAAGTTGAATCAAGGGTCACAACTTCAAACAAGAGGCAGAGGGTACAGAAATTCTGTATTCAGTAAGTGTTGTCAGGGGTAGGAGGTGAGCAGAATCTGAGATGTTTCACACTTAACATTCCCTTGGGCTGGAGACTGGGGAATGACTAAGCAGGCATTGGAAAAGACCCAGGAAATGTTAAATTTCTATGGCGTGAACCTTTACAAGCTATTGAAAAGAAATGTGCAAGTTTCAAAAACTTAAAAAACGGAAAAAAATCCAACTGTTCCTAAACATCTTTGATGTGTTTTGAAGACTACAGGTAAAAAGTAGCCTTTGTTATGGAAATAACTAGGTTTATAGACACACAACACATGGCAGAACAGTGAGAAACAATACAAGTATCTGAAAGAAAACCTGTCAGTATTAGCCACAAAAATGCATCTAATTTACAGATTCGGAGACAGATTGTTGTTTAATAATTACTGAGCCTTTTTATCATTAAAAAACCATATTAAATATTTTTGCATGTTTATTCATTAGAAAATAATTAAAACACTAAAATTAGGGCTCTTTCTACTGTCATTGGACAGAAGCAGAACTCCATTTACTTCGCTACTTTTCATTTGCCTGTGTACCCATTCTTTATTTGACCAAGTTTTCTGGAAGACTCTTTGATCAGAAGGTGTGAAACTCTTTCACCTAGAAGCTGATCCTGTAATTCTATTTCAACTGCTTTGTGGCAGCTGAATAACGTAAGGGATGAGACTGAATAAGAGAACAAAGATTTTTGATTTCACAGAAATCTCCAGTTTTCAGAATAAAGGCCTAGAAACATAAAGGAAAAGAATGATTTCTGTGTACATATATCACATGTGCATACAAAAACCAAACTTCTTAAATTGCGTGCTCTTTTATAGTCAAAGCTGTATACTTTTCTAGAAATCTATTGCTTTGTGGAGTCAATAGTCCTTTGGAATAACTTTTTATCTATGAATTAAGAATTGTTAAGGAATACACAGCTGTTTCATATAGACTTACATAATTGGAAAAATAAGAAAAATTTCTGAGATGTAATTCTAAAATTTTAATAAAATTGCAATAGTAATTGTTATTAAAAATTCAATGTCATTTCATTGCACTCATGTCAAACAGTGAATTGCTTTCCCTAAAGCCAAATTCTTACCACAGAAATAGTTAGGTTTTAATTGAGGCAAGTTTCCCTACTTCTCTTTCAAGTCTGTCTCTGAAGTACAGATAATAGAGAAGGAGAATTCATTCACCCAGCAGTATCTGAAGTAGTAGAATTTCTTACTCCACAGCTAAGCTCATGAGTCCAGAACACATTTTTCTTGGGTACTTGTATTGTGAAGTGTGATATTGCAGGTTCAGCTAGAAGGTTTCATTTGGCGTTGCTAGAGATTGGACTTAAAGATGTGCTGTTAGCCTTGAACTAATATCTATTCTATGATGCAATCATAGAGGCTTTTATTATTCTCCTCAATAGTGTTAACAAATTAGAAGCTCAATGTATTTTTTTCTTCACCATTTGAATATGTTTTCTTCTGAGATGCAAAAGTGAAGAACAGCATATCAATATAAACTATTTCTAAAAATAAATCAATTAAATATATGTTCTGCTTTGATATACATCCATTGTTCATCCCATGATAGGTTTTTGAATATCTTGGGTCATTTTTATTTAATTTGTCA
>NW_012103054.1:1946508-1949830 GCF_000951045.1 Mandrillus leucophaeus
GTCACAACTTCAAACAAGAGGCAGAGGGTACAGAAATTCTGTATTCAGTAAGTGTTGTCAGGGGTAGGAGGTGAGCAGAATCTGAGATGTTTCACACTTAACATTCCCTTGGGCTGGAGACTGGGGAATGACTAAGCAGGCATTGGAAAAGACCCAGGAAATGTTAAATTTCTATGGCGTGAACCTTTACAAGCTATTGAAAAGAAATGTGCAAGTTTCAAAAACTTAAAAAACGGAAAAAAATCCAACTGTTCCTAAACATCTTTGATGTGTTTTGAAGACTACAGGTAAAAAGTAGCCTTTGTTATGGAAATAACTAGGTTTATAGACACACAACACATGGCAGAACAGTGAGAAACAATACAAGTATCTGAAAGAAAACCTGTCAGTATTAGCCACAAAAATGCATCTAATTTACAGATTCGGAGACAGATTGTTGTTTAATAATTACTGAGCCTTTTTATCATTAAAAAACCATATTAAATATTTTTGCATGTTTATTCATTAGAAAATAATTAAAACACTAAAATTAGGGCTCTTTCTACTGTCATTGGACAGAAGCAGAACTCCATTTACTTCGCTACTTTTCATTTGCCTGTGTACCCATTCTTTATTTGACCAAGTTTTCTGGAAGACTCTTTGATCAGAAGGTGTGAAACTCTTTCACCTAGAAGCTGATCCTGTAATTCTATTTCAACTGCTTTGTGGCAGCTGAATAACGTAAGGGATGAGACTGAATAAGAGAACAAAGATTTTTGATTTCACAGAAATCTCCAGTTTTCAGAATAAAGGCCTAGAAACATAAAGGAAAAGAATGATTTCTGTGTACATATATCACATGTGCATACAAAAACCAAACTTCTTAAATTGCGTGCTCTTTTATAGTCAAAGCTGTATACTTTTCTAGAAATCTATTGCTTTGTGGAGTCAATAGTCCTTTGGAATAACTTTTTATCTATGAATTAAGAATTGTTAAGGAATACACAGCTGTTTCATATAGACTTACATAATTGGAAAAATAAGAAAAATTTCTGAGATGTAATTCTAAAATTTTAATAAAATTGCAATAGTAATTGTTATTAAAAATTCAATGTCATTTCATTGCACTCATGTCAAACAGTGAATTGCTTTCCCTAAAGCCAAATTCTTACCACAGAAATAGTTAGGTTTTAATTGAGGCAAGTTTCCCTACTTCTCTTTCAAGTCTGTCTCTGAAGTACAGATAATAGAGAAGGAGAATTCATTCACCCAGCAGTATCTGAAGTAGTAGAATTTCTTACTCCACAGCTAAGCTCATGAGTCCAGAACACATTTTTCTTGGGTACTTGTATTGTGAAGTGTGATATTGCAGGTTCAGCTAGAAGGTTTCATTTGGCGTTGCTAGAGATTGGACTTAAAGATGTGCTGTTAGCCTTGAACTAATATCTATTCTATGATGCAATCATAGAGGCTTTTATTATTCTCCTCAATAGTGTTAACAAATTAGAAGCTCAATGTATTTTTTTCTTCACCATTTGAATATGTTTTCTTCTGAGATGCAAAAGTGAAGAACAGCATATCAATATAAACTATTTCTAAAAATAAATCAATTAAATATATGTTCTGCTTTGATATACATCCATTGTTCATCCCATGATAGGTTTTTGAATATCTTGGGTCATTTTTTTATAATTTGTCATGGTTTCCAACAAGTTTAGATTATAGTAGCCCTTGTATGGGAAGAACGGTACTGTTAACTTGCAGGGATAAATGATGCTTCACGTAGTGATTTATTACTGTATCTGAGAATAATTTCTAGAGACTAACTGATTATATTAGAAACACTATAGATTTCCTTCTTTTGGCATAAAAGGAAATGATCCATATCTTACAAAAATGTTCTTAGCCTCATCTGTATCAAATTCATACGAAGTATGCATTCCTTAATTACAACAACCTGAGAGGAAAACCAGATCAACAGCTAAAGCAGAAGAAAAAAAAATAGCTTCTAAGACACCTCCAATTAAGCCAGTGAACCAGTGCTTTCTATTTTGAACAGATGTTACATACCTTTTCCAAGTACTGAACAGGTTTTTGTACCCACTTGGTCTATTTATATTGTACTTGGCTTGCCTTCAAACTTCTATTAAACGATAGTTTTTGAACCAAAAGGGACATTTGATTACGACAACACCATAAGCCACATTAGTATGCACATTACTTTGTTCATTAAAAAACAGGCTCCTTACTAATGTAGGAAACTGATATTTCAACCTGGAGATAGTAAGTGATTTCTTGTCTAAGTTTTCTATTCAATAATGCTGAATTATCCACAGATAGAATATTTTCTGAGGATTAGTCATGCCAAATCCTACTTTTATATCATTAATATGGTTTCGCTTACTGTGGGATATGAAGCTCACTTTTGGCATGAAGGCACCAAATTTTTAACCCTGACTAGGTATTGGTAAAAAAGAGATCTTCGCGGCTGGTCATAGTTCCGCTTCCTGTTCGACTCTGGTGTCTTTGCTGAGGGTGACATTGAGCTGCAAGTTGCATCTGGGGTGCCTTTAGGATTCAGCACCATGGTGGAAGAAGACATTGAGACCAAAATCAAGAACTACAAGACTGCCTCTTTTGACAGCCGCTTCCCCAACCAGAACCAGACCAGGAACTGCTGGCAGAATTACCTGGACTTCCACTGCTGTCAGAAGGCAATGACCGCTAAAGGCGGCAATGTCTCAGTATGCGAATGGTACCAGCGTGTGTACTAGTCCCTCTGCCCCACATCCTGGGTCACAGACTGGGAGGAGCAACGGGCTGGTGGCACATTTCCCAGGAAGATCTGAACTGGCTGTACCTCCCTCTCCTCTGTCCTCTGTCCTTCTCCCAGGATGGTGAAGGGAGACCTAGAACCCAGTGATCCCCACCCTGGGATCCTAAATCATGACTTACCTGCTAATAAAAACTCATTGAAAAAAAAAAAGAGAGAGATCTTCATTATTTACCTACCCAAACAAGAAAGCAACAAAAATGCTAGTCACAAAATTTATCTACACACCTGACCAGGAATTTTCAAGCTAGTGGAACCATATCATTTACAGAGGTACACTTATTCAGGATTTTACTTATATTTGCTCTCTTGAAGATTGATGCATGTGGTAAAAGTGTTATCAAAAACATAGAAGCCTGGGCAACATACCGAGACCTCATCTCTGCAAATAATTTTAAAAATTAGCTAGGCATGGTAGTTCCGCTTCCTGTTCGACTCTGGTGTCTTTGCTGAGGGTGACATTGAGCTGCAAGTTGCATCTGGGGTGCCTTTAGGATTCAGCACCATGGT
>NW_012103054.1:1949880-1956497 GCF_000951045.1 Mandrillus leucophaeus
GTAAAAGTGTTATCAAAAACATAGAAGCCTGGGCAACATACCGAGACCTCATCTCTGCAAATAATTTTAAAAATTAGCTAGGCATGGTGGCATGTCCCTGTGGTCCCAGGTACTCTGGAGGCTGAGGTGAGAGGATTGCTTGAGCTGGGCAATCAAGGCTGCACAATGAACTACGATCATGCCACTGCACTCCAGCCTGGGCAACAGACTAAGACCCCATCTCAAAAAAGAAAGAGTCAGTGTATTTCTTCAGTCAACAGGGTCAATGTAGCCTTATTAGTTTCTTCTAATAATGCTGGAGACTCAGTTTATCAGGCTACAAGTAGTAGGTATCCTCTGGTTTTCTCTGCTGTGACTCCACTATAGCATCACTAATCTATCACTTGACTATATTGTTATACAGGGCCAACTCTAGTGCCAGCTTACATGGCTTAAAGTGAGAAAATCACACTTCAAAGATGTGCATTTCCAAATATCTCCTCTTCCTTTCATCGGCCTGATTAGGGTTTAGAAAATAAAAATTGGGGTTATAAATCTAACTGGAACCTGTCCGGAAGTACTTCTCACATCACTGCCCAAGCAACTTAGGGTACTTACTACTGGCATCTCACATCCTGCAGAAAAAAGTGATAGAGCTTCTCTCCCATGCAGGAAAGAACATAGCAGCATTTTCTCACGGGAATGGGAGACCAAGGGTCAGGAGAACTCTCTAGGATTTGGAATCATTGGGACATGACATTCTTGGGGAGAAAAAAAAAGTTAGGTGGAGACAGCAAGGGAAAAGTAAGTCAAACTTCAACTTCACAGTTTTTCAGTTTCCACCAAGCAGATTTAAAGAGAAATTGGTTAATATGACAGGAATATAGGAAGAAAAACATTAACAGAAACTGTGGTATTCTAGCCTTTTTACTCTAAGAGTTCCTAAATGAACCACTTTGTTAGTGAAAAATCTAAAGGAAGGGTCTTGGTTGGGTGCAGTGGCTCATGCCTATAATCCTAACACTTATGGAAGCTGAGACATGAGGATTTCTTGAGCCCAGGAGTTCAAGATCAGCCTGGGTAACATGGTAAAACCCTGTCTCTACAAAAAAATACAAAAAAATTAGCTGGGCGTGCTGGTGCACACCTGTAGTCCCAGGTACTTGGGAGGCTGAGGTGAGGGAATCACACATGAGCCTAGGAAATTGACGCTGCAGTGAACCATGGTCACACCACTGCACTGCAACCTGCGCGATGGGAGTGAGATCCTGTCTCAAAGATAAATAGGTAAATGCATACATAGATATACATGCATACATAAAAGAAGGGTCTTTTTACTTCCTGGTTTTATCAAAAAGAGAATGTACCATTAGTGCCAACTCTTCTGTGAATGTACATTCACTGCTCTAGATTATTTTAGTATTGCTCTTGAAATGTACCCCAAATAGTTACATGGATTTGTCAGCATTTCAAATCATACATCACAGATAAAAGCAATGCTGTAATCTCAGTTTCATCTACCTTGTTCGCCAATAGGCTTTTAAGAAACTGAAGTCATATCATCTCTTGATATGAGACACACTAGCCTATTTATCCCAAAGGGACTCCACCTTCAGAGTACATAGAAATAAACAGGAGATATGTTAAAAGTAGATTCTTTTAAGTTAACGAAGCCAAAAACTTTAACCTGTAGTTCAGGAATATAAATTTTAAAAAGTTCCCTGGTGTTTATAACATTTGAAAACCCCTACATTGAAAAGAGAAAACACTATAGTCTATAAATAATCTTTGATGTGTTTCCAAATTGTATGAATAAAAGAATATTAACTGAATTTTCTAAATGCTATCTAATCTTGAGTAACTATTAGTGAAAACTGCCTCTAGAATCATAGGTTATAGAGAGATGACATAGTAAATCTGATGTTTATAATTCGTGTAACTGCTGCTGGCTAACCTGAACCAATATTATAACAAGAGAAAAAAATTATGAGTAAAATAATTAAAACAACACTTGCATTTTATCTCCAAGTACAATCATTTGTTAACTGTCTTAGTTAAGTAAATATACGACACAAATTGTTTTGTAGAATTTTAGGTAAAATGAAATAGTCTAAATTAATCCCTAACAAACTATGTATCTAGCATAGTGCCTAACATTAATATTTGTTGAATCAGTTAATAACAATTAATTTGCTTGTAACTGTTTCCCATTTATAGATACTTGAGTAATGTCAATATTTATGTTTGTAAAATAGTAAAGACAACAATAGAAAATAAACTAAAACTCATTTGTCTATATGAAAGCTAACAAAACATTTCACGAAAATCTGTTTATTTTATGGCTCAAACTAAAATTTTTGAGAGCAACCAGGTCTTTCTATAAATTTAAAATTATACTTATTGAAAACCAGAAATATTCTTATTTTACCATGAGCTCGAATTACTGTATTAAGAGAGGGACTCATTTAAAATCAAACAAGTGGCTGACATTAGCAATGTAATAAACGAAATGCTATAAGGCATGGATGATCTAAAGATTTTTTCCTACTGTACGTATGCAATTTCCACCTTTATCTCTCAAGAACATAGTTATCATTCATAAGTCTTTTAAATAATTTAATACAGCATATAGAGAGGCAATCTTGCTAAGATGCAGATTCTAATTCATAGGTCTGTGAATGAGTCTGAGATTCTGAATTTCTAGCAAACACACAGGCGACACTGATGCTGCTGCTCTGCAGATCACATTTTGAGCACAAGGATTTAATACACCTGGAAAAGGTATTGAATATGGGTGCCAGCAATTTAGATACACATTCCAGATCCCTGGTCATCCAATTGTGTTATCAGATACAATTTATTTATCTATTCTGGACATTTGTGTTGCTATGTATAAAATAAGGGAATTAGGGTATGTCGCCAAGGTTTTTTGAAGTTCTAAACTTAGATGTGTATACCATTCTATTTCATTCTCTAAACATCCCGTCGATTTATTGTGTCTTGTTTCTCTACTCATTTTAATAGTAATATACACCAAGGAAATAGGTTGATGAATTTGTGCCAAGAACTCTGGAAGGACTTTCTCTCTATAAAGTCCTTTGCCCATTTCTTCAAGAGCCATGCAGAGCCTCTGCTGTCTAGACAAGACACCTCAGCCTCCAGCTGCTTCCAACCTGGCTCCAAATGGCTTCAGTCTCAGAGAGGTGCTTGGCGGGTCTACTGGCCTCCAGCTTCTCTGTGCAGCTGTTCACAGTCGATAACGAACAGAGTCAATAATCTTTTATTTTTTTACAACCCTCGGTTTCCATCCAGCACAATTCACTTTTTGGCTGTTGACTACGGATAAAAAGACACGTACCAGGTTATATATTGTAACTTCATTTGCCAAGCTTCAAAATTGTTGTAGTAACCTTGACAAACCAGTAGTGACTTGAAAGACTAGGACATGTATGCCATCAAAGGTACTCCATTAGTATGTGTGTATACTATTTATGCTATTGAAATGCACTTATAGTTTGCACACCTATACCTATATTTTTCTAAAATACTATTTAAAGTCACCCTCACAAAAAATATCTTTAACTCTAGGGAAGCAGCCCCCACTGAATATTTCTATGTTGTCTTATTCTCCAACAAACGTATTAAATGAAAAACATCACTCTATATTATTATAAACAGTTCTATCAGTTATCGCTTTCCATTAAATAATGATAAAGCTGATAATTTTTAGTATACCAATGTAATTAGACTTTTCTGAAATCAAGCTTTTTTTGAAAACAAATTTCATTAACTCACAACATACAAATGTGAATTAAGGATTTTAGTTTTATGAACTGTGTGTTTTTTCAGCTTCATTCTTCATAATTATCCTTATAATGCAGTGAACAAGTGAGAGCTGAAATACACTGAACACAGTTCAAAAGTAACCAAGAATGGATAAAGCACAATTTTCATCCTCTTTACTATCATGTTATAACATCTAGTTGATATTCAAATTTGAGTAACCACAAAGTATCAGAATATCTTTGACGATTGTTTTTATATAAAGCAGTGATAGTTATAGTCCTTGGTTTTAATACTAATCTACAATTGAACTTTCAATCATTAACAGTTGAAAATTTAAAATTAACTTAAAAATCAACATTAGAGCACTAGTAAACAGGAAAGTGATTACTACATGTTAAATCTATAACTTCACATATAAATACAAATTTTCAATTAATCCAGAGTAGAATTGTCAACAAGAATGTCCTGGAATACTTTTTTATGTGTCTGCAATCAGGGTGCTCAGTAAAATTTTGCTGGACTAGACCCATATTATGAGTGAAATCTGGGCTGGTTGTGGTGGTTCATGCCTATAATCCAAGCACTTCGGGAGGTTGAAGCAAGAGGATTGCTTGAGGCCTGGAGTTCAAGGCTTCAGTGAGCCATGATTTCACCACTGCACTCCAGCTTGGGCAACAGAATGAGGTCCTGTCTCTAAAAATAATACTACTAATAAAATAAAAGTGTAAGGCACTGTTAAATGGCAAAGTGTAGTTGAATAGCCACCTGCGGGCAGAACTGGAGAAATTCTTTATGAATCTACTAGGAACTCAAACCAAATGGCGTTACTAAGCCATTCTGGGGAGAAACAGAGAAGCTAGCAGGTTACTCTGATGTGCATTTCTCAAGAGATTCCCGCTAAAGACATAAGCAAGAACATCAATATCCAATTTGGATGACTTTTATTTCCTTCTCTTACCTAATTGCTGTAACTAGGACTTTCAGTTGTATGCTGAATAAAAGTGGTGAAAGTGTATATAATTGTCCTGTTCCTGATCTGTTTGTTTGCTTGTTTGTTTTGAGACAGAGTCTCGCTCTGTCACCCAGGCCGGAGTGCAGTGGCGCAATCTCCGCTCACTGCAACCTCTGCCTCCTGGGTTCAAACAATTCTCCGTCTCAGCCTCTCCAGTAGCTGGGACTACAGGAGCCTGCCACCACGCCTGGTTATTTTTTATTTTTTATTTTTTAGTAGAGACTAGTAGTCACTATGTTGACCATGCTGGTCTTGAACTCCTGACCTCAGGTGATCCTCCCACCTCGGCCTCCCAAGGTGCTGGGATTACAGGTGTGAGCCACCATACCTGGCCCTGTTCCTGATCTTAAGGAAAAAGCTGCTAGCTTTTCCCCATTCAGTATGATGTCAGCTGTAGGTTTGCCATATATGGCTTTTATTGTGTTAAATTAAATACTCCCTATGTCTAGTTTGTTCAGACTCTTTCTTGTAGATGAATCCTAGGGTGTTTGTTGAGTGTGGTGCATCGGCTGTGGTTCTGGGTGGATTCAGTAGCATGGTCTTCATGCAGTTTCTTCAGCTGTAATTTTCATCTGGGAGGTCTGCGATTACCCAAGTGGCCTAGGTTACAGGAGTTTGTGAAGGTGATGGTGTGGTTTTACTGGAGGTGAAGGTGCCACGTTGATTGTTGGGCTGGGCATGTATTGGTGTGGAGGACCCTCAGGCTGTTCCATGTGGTCTCCTGGGAAGTGGAGACTACCAGCCAACTGGCTGTAGGGTTGGGTGCAGGTGGTGGTATACCCAGGAGGCTGGCCACTGCCGCACTGGCTGTTAGGCATGTTCAGGACAGGTACAGTGGAACTAGCAGGGGGGCACTTCTGAACCAGCTTTCAGGCCAAGTGCAGGTGCATTCAGTGGGGCTGGCAGCTCAGTGATGGACTTTCTGGGGACATGGGACAGACATTGACCAGACTGTTGGGCCAGGTGTGAATGCAAGTGCAGTGGGGCCAGACATCTCTGTCTCGCCTTTTCCAGGGAGTTGGGGCTGCTGCTGGATTTGCTCTTGGCCTGAGTGTTGGCTTGCACAGGCGCCATGGGACTGGGTGGCTGCTGCAGTCTCTCCAGGAAGGCAGGGCCCCTTTCAGGCTAGGGGTGGGTGTGTGTGAATGCCTCCAGCAGGGTAGCCAGGGCGTGGGGCTGGGCAGCTGTGCACACTCTCTGCAGTGAGGTGGGACCTGACCAGATTGGCTGCCAGGCCAGGAGCAGGCAGGTGAAAGTACAGTGGGCTGGCTAGCTGCTCGAGGCCACACCGTTGTGCAGGTCCACACGGGCACTCTCCAGGGCACTTCCTCAGTCACTCCAGGTAAAATACAGTGGTGTGTTTGTTGCTTTGGGTTTTTGTGTTGATGGCGGGGTGGGGGTCTGGGGTGTGCCAGGCAACTCTAGTTGGCCCTTGTGCTCACATCACCAAGATATTCTTGAGGGAATCTTAATGTTTAAACTATTGTAAGACATTTATGTATAAAATAAAATAGAGGCTCATGCCTGAAATCCCAGCACTTTGGGAGGCTGAGGCAGTAAGATTACCTGAGGGCAGGAATTCAAGACCAGACTGGGCGATATAGAGATATCCCATCTCTACAAAAAATAATGCAAAAAATCAGCTGGGCATGGTGATGTGGGCCTCTAGTCCCAGCTACTTGGGAAGCTAAGATGGGAGGATGGCTTGAACCTGGGAGGTGGGGGCTGCAGTGAGTCCTGATTGCACCACTACACTCCAGCCTGGGTGACAGAGCAGAGACTTTATCTCAAAAATAATAGTAATAACAATAAAATGAAGTGGCAAATGATATTTTGTGAT
>NW_012103054.1:1956547-1963198 GCF_000951045.1 Mandrillus leucophaeus
CTTTTCCCCATTCAGTATGATGTCAGCTGTAGGTTTGCCATATATGGCTTTTATTGTGTTAAATTAAATACTCCCTATGTCTAGTTTGTTCAGACTCTTTCTTGTAGATGAATCCTAGGGTGTTTGTTGAGTGTGGTGCATCGGCTGTGGTTCTGGGTGGATTCAGTAGCATGGTCTTCATGCAGTTTCTTCAGCTGTAATTTTCATCTGGGAGGTCTGCGATTACCCAAGTGGCCTAGGTTACAGGAGTTTGTGAAGGTGATGGTGTGGTTTTACTGGAGGTGAAGGTGCCACGTTGATTGTTGGGCTGGGCATGTATTGGTGTGGAGGACCCTCAGGCTGTTCCATGTGGTCTCCTGGGAAGTGGAGACTACCAGCCAACTGGCTGTAGGGTTGGGTGCAGGTGGTGGTATACCCAGGAGGCTGGCCACTGCCGCACTGGCTGTTAGGCATGTTCAGGACAGGTACAGTGGAACTAGCAGGGGGGCACTTCTGAACCAGCTTTCAGGCCAAGTGCAGGTGCATTCAGTGGGGCTGGCAGCTCAGTGATGGACTTTCTGGGGACATGGGACAGACATTGACCAGACTGTTGGGCCAGGTGTGAATGCAAGTGCAGTGGGGCCAGACATCTCTGTCTCGCCTTTTCCAGGGAGTTGGGGCTGCTGCTGGATTTGCTCTTGGCCTGAGTGTTGGCTTGCACAGGCGCCATGGGACTGGGTGGCTGCTGCAGTCTCTCCAGGAAGGCAGGGCCCCTTTCAGGCTAGGGGTGGGTGTGTGTGAATGCCTCCAGCAGGGTAGCCAGGGCGTGGGGCTGGGCAGCTGTGCACACTCTCTGCAGTGAGGTGGGACCTGACCAGATTGGCTGCCAGGCCAGGAGCAGGCAGGTGAAAGTACAGTGGGCTGGCTAGCTGCTCGAGGCCACACCGTTGTGCAGGTCCACACGGGCACTCTCCAGGGCACTTCCTCAGTCACTCCAGGTAAAATACAGTGGTGTGTTTGTTGCTTTGGGTTTTTGTGTTGATGGCGGGGTGGGGGTCTGGGGTGTGCCAGGCAACTCTAGTTGGCCCTTGTGCTCACATCACCAAGATATTCTTGAGGGAATCTTAATGTTTAAACTATTGTAAGACATTTATGTATAAAATAAAATAGAGGCTCATGCCTGAAATCCCAGCACTTTGGGAGGCTGAGGCAGTAAGATTACCTGAGGGCAGGAATTCAAGACCAGACTGGGCGATATAGAGATATCCCATCTCTACAAAAAATAATGCAAAAAATCAGCTGGGCATGGTGATGTGGGCCTCTAGTCCCAGCTACTTGGGAAGCTAAGATGGGAGGATGGCTTGAACCTGGGAGGTGGGGGCTGCAGTGAGTCCTGATTGCACCACTACACTCCAGCCTGGGTGACAGAGCAGAGACTTTATCTCAAAAATAATAGTAATAACAATAAAATGAAGTGGCAAATGATATTTTGTGATGGTAATTTTTTCATAAAAATATGTGATTATAAAATGTAGAATATATTAATGATGCATTTTATCAGTGGTATAATTTTTCATATTACAGCCATGTGTCACTTAATGGGAATACATTCTGAGAAATGTGTCATTAGGTGATTTCATTTTTCTGTGACATCACAGTGTGTACTTACAATAACCCAGATGGTATAGGCTCTGTGGTGTAGCCTATTGCTCCTAGACTACAAGCGTGTGGCATGTTACTGTAATGAATACTGTAGGCAACTGGAGCACAGTGCTATTTTTCTATCTAAACCTATCTAAACATAGAAAGAGGAAAGCAAAATATGGTATTATAATCTCATGGGACCACTGTTGAATATGTGATCTGTCATTGACCAAAATGTTGTCATAAGGTGCAGACTTCCTCTGTAGTCTGCAAGGTACAGACTTCCTCTGTACAATTTAAATATGAAAGAGAAAGTTAGCAGGATATCGGAAAGCTAGTTGTCCTACATAAGCAATGAACATGATTCATTTATTTTTGATAGCCTTCCAGTCTTAACATTTTCTAGCTCTTTTTTAATTTTATTTCCTAGGCTGAAAACCAGGGATCGTGGTTAAAACCCCTCTTTCTGTGTTCTAGCCTCCAGGCACTGGAGTCACAGCACAGTGGTTCCACTGTATCCAAGGGGCTCCATTGTTACTGTTGAGTGATGAGAAGAAAAATTTTAAGCTCCGTGACCTCAAACTCTCCATCTTTTAAGAAGAAATAATAATGATAGTGACTATATTGTTGTCATGAGGATTCCGTGAGTTAATAAATAAAATTATTTTCACTACTTATTTTGCACTAAACACTTCTTACATATGTATTATTTTATAGATATCACCTATGCTTTTATTCTCCAATAACAATTTGAAGATATAATTTGAAAAAACATAGTTAAAATAATTTTATGGCACTTAAGAGTAGACTCTTCATCTTTCAGTTTTTCAACAAATATTTATTGAGTGGCTACTGAGTCACTTTTTAATACAGGGAATATGATCATGAACTAAAAGCATTCAGTGAGTGGTAATTTTTCTGAAATAAAGAAGTATATGTAATGAATAGATAGGTAATGATGAGTGAGGTCCAAAGTTAATTCAAGGAACTAAAGAAAGGTAAACAAAGAACTTTGTGTGACAGTGGCATTTGAGCGGAGATCTGAATGACATGAGAGAGACAACTATGCAAAGACCAGCTGCAGGTTTTGTGTAGTGGAATACACAAGCAAAGGATCGGTTGGAGATGCTGGGTGGTATTCCAAGCAAACGGAATCACAAATTTTAATGTCCTTGACACAGGAATGTGATTTTCACATTCCCCACCAAGAAGACCCATATGGCTGGAGCAGAACAAGAGAAAGGACAAAACAGAGAGTGGTAGGAAATGAGGACAAAGGGGTGCCAAGACTAGATCCTGCACAGCCTAATGACATAGTGTAGGAACTTTGGTGGCATGTGTATAGGGTGTGAGAGTACAGAGAAATCATAGAAGACACCAAGATAGTTACTCTAATTACAATACAATCAAGGTATATCAGATAATAGTAAAATGATATTGAAAAACACAAAATCTATAGTATTTTCAATCATAGACTCAGTTCTGTAAAGGGAGGGAGATTTTAAATTCAAAATAATTCCAACATCAATCTACAGAATATTATTATTGAAATATAGCAAGCTGATTCTTCTTCTGAAAACATAAAAAGAAAAGTAAAACACCAACAATACCTAAGAGAATTTCAAATAATTGAGATACATTGAAGATATCTTATCAGTTAGAACACCTTATTATAAACTTATATTTCTTAAAATAACATGGAATTTTCTTAATGGAACAGAATAAAAATACTAGACACTTTTCCTACTTCAGTGGAAATGTCAGCACTGTTTCATGAATTGTGCTGAAGCAGGTAGCTGTTCTTTATGTACAAGGAAAAAAATTACGACCCCTTAATGCTCAACAGAAAAAAAATTATGTATAGGTGAAAATAAACTAAACATTCTAAAAGAAATATGAGGACCATTTTAACAACATCAACAAAGGAGATCTTTAAGAGGAGATTAAAAATATCAAAATGGGCCAGGCGCGATGGCTCACGCATGTAATCCCAGCACTTTGGGAGTCTGAGGCTGGTGGATCAGGAGGTCAGGAAATTGAGACCATCCCGGCTAACATGGTGAAACCCCCTCTCTACTAAAAATGCAAAAAATTAGCCGGGCGCAGTGGCGGCACCTGTAGTCCCAGCTACTCGGGAGGCTGAGGCAGGAGAATGGCGTGAACCCGGGAGGCGGAGCTTGCAGTGAGCTGAGATCGCGCCACTGCACTCCAGCCTGGGCGACAGAGTGAGATTCCGTCACACACACACAAAAAATCTCTCTCTCTCTCTCTCTCTCTCTCTCTCTCTATCTATCTATCTATATGTCATAAACAAAAGTTAAACATATGAAAAAGTAGAAGCTATGTGTAAAAGCTAAAACTGAGGATAGTTAGTATCCCGAAAATAAAAATAACTTGCAAATCAGGAAGGAAAACATATATCTCAACAGAAATATAAGCAAATATACAGACATGAATTTCACAGAGTAAGAAACCAAAAAGACAAGAAGTACCTTAAATAATGTTTGGAGTAATGTGTCGCAAAGTAAATACAAATTATGAAAATAGTGATCTGATCTTTCATATCCATCAGATAGTAATGCTTTTATTATGTTTTTTTAATAACAAATGTTAGTGAAGAGACGGGAGATGGGAACTGATTTATATCCATGGAAGCCAGGGAATGTGTTCTGGATGCCCAGCAAAGTTGAAGGTGTATATACTCCATAATCTAAAAATTCCATAAGTAGCAGTTGGAATTCTAATATATTAATTCACAAAGAGACATGTACAAAGACACATTAGAAAAACAGTAGAAAAGACAAGTTCTGTACCCAATGAATAAATCAGTGTGGAGAGCACATACAATAGGCTTCTGAATTGGAATCTACATGAAAAAACACAGAAATGTAAAAGAAATTTACATATACGTTCAGTGAAAAATTGCGTTGCCAAATAACAAGTATGTCATCATACTATTAGTCATTTGAGAATTGAAACTTCAATATAGATAACAGATGAAATAAATACATGTTTGATAAAAGTATATAAAAATAAGTAGGTATGATTTGTAGCAATTTAAGCGTATAACTTAAAAGTTAAGTCTAGGGAGTGAGGAATTGAGGAGGGATGAGAAGGTTGAGATAAATGTAATGTTTTATGTCTTTTGATAAAGGAATGATGTGAAGTAAATAAGGCATAGGGTTAAAATCTATTTAATCTTAGTTATGTGCACATACGTGTCAGTGATAATATCTTTGTAAAATTTCAGATAACTCATAATTAAAATTTGAAAATTTAAATAATGAATTTAAGAAAGTATCTTTGGCCACATAAATGCTGGAAGTGTGTTTTATCAAAGTTATTTAAGAAATGCTTTTATATTTCTGTTCATCTAATTATTTATTATAATCACATCTTTATAAGAAATATTTCTTTTTAAGCAAAAGTAGCTCAGAGTTTTTCCCCTAGTTACTTATTGTCATCAATATGAAGAAAAACAAAATGCTTCTTTCATATTAATTTTTAAACTAGGTGTTTTCTGTGTTGGCAACTGAAGTTTCAAATTAAAGATTGCTAGAAAATGGATTTTTCCCTTATCATAATCCCAGAAAACAATTCTAACATGGAGATGTAGTCACTTAAAATATTATAAATGAAATATATACAATAAAAGTTATTCAAAGTCTAAGTAAGGTCGCCTCTTTAATTCATTCTGTATACAAGCCAGAAATCTGAGCAGGATGTCTTAGACACCTAGTTTTTCCCCAAACTCTAAGTCTAATGAATAACCGATTTGCTCTTATGGTTCCCTAAGGTTTTTCCACTCTTCTCCTTCCTAGTTTCTACTTCCCTTGTCTTAATTCAGGCCATTATCTTTGACTGGATCACTGAATTATCTTCCTAACCACTGTTACTGCCTCTAGGTTTTACAAAGGAATCCCTTTTCATATCTTAATCAGAATTTCTATCTAAAAAACACATCTCAGGCACTGCCACATCCTTAGGTAAAATCCTTCTGGGCGTTTGAGTTCTTGAACATCCTCTCTGGCTCTCCAGTACCTGATTCCTGGCTTCTGCCTAAGCCCCTGCTCACCCTTTACCAGGAGCTCTATGCACATGCTCCTGTTTGTGCATGAATACATTTGCTCCAGCTTTCTTCTCTGCCTTGTTTTTCTTTTGCTTAGCTAAATCTTAGTTGTCTTGCTGTATTTCATTCACAAATCTTTGGTGTCTTCTAGGAAACCATCCCTAAACCACTAGGCTGGGATAAGTGCCCAGGGAGCTTTCCAACTTCTAAGATACAATGTGTGCTGGAGACACTACAGGTGGAGCTCATTATTTTCACCTCCTGGTGTTCATTCTTTTGTGTAATCGTCTCCTCCCAAGTGTGGGTGCAACCTGACTTGTTACAAGCCACCTAATTTGTTATAGTTGCTACAAAAGCCACAGGAAATTTGTACAGTGTCGCCATCCAATAAACCGGAGTCTGTAGAGATGGGTGCCACTCTGTCTTCTACTCATGTTCTGATGAACAAGGAGAATTGGACCTTTTGAGATCCAAATCTCACTTCAAGCCAACAGAATACCTTTCCTGTGACAGGCATGTGCTGTGCTTTGGTGGCTTAAAGATGAATAGCACCTGATCGTGCTTTTCCAGAACTCAGAGTCAAAAAGAAAAGGGCAGATACACAGATAATTATATTACAATGTGCTCTGTGGCCCAAAAGTCTCTATATGATTTTATCCCTTTTACATAAATATTCTAAATAGTCCATCATTCCACCCAGGTCTCATTGCTCTTCCTTGAATGTGTCAAGCACTCTCCCACCACAAAGTTTTCGCATTTACCCTCTAACTAGCTCCCTCACCTCATAACGTTTTTGCACAAATGTCACTTTTTTAGCAAATCTCTCATGCTCCATCCAATGTGAAACTGCACTTACTCCTCTCTGGTTCTTCAGAAATCTTTATGTTCCTTTCCTGATTTATTTATTTTTTTATAGTAGTAATCACCATTGGACAGACTCTCTCTCTCTCTCTCTCTCT
>NW_012103054.1:1963909-1968697 GCF_000951045.1 Mandrillus leucophaeus
CTGCACTCCAGCCTGGGCGACAGAGTGAGACTCTCTCAAAAAAAAAAAAAAAAAAAAAAAAAAAAAAAAATGTCAGGGTCAACAGAAGCCCAGCTCAGTGGTTATGGTATTGAAGTGAAACTCCGCCTCTTCTTATAGTCAGCAACACCATAACAGGCACATTTCACTGACCCAGTGCCACAGTACATTCTTTAAAACTGCAAGTCAACCCTGTCTCTATTCAGTAGTCAAGAAAAAGAATTATTATAAAGAACTGTCCATAAATTGAAACAAAACCAAGGGAAGAAAACTGCTTTAAAGATGGTTTCTATCAGTATTTTGAACTTGGTGTTTCTCCATATTTATTTAGTAGTTGACCTACATTCTCTCTACTTCCTATCCTCTTTCTAAATAAATATTGTTTACATTTGTGGTAATTTCTCTTGGCTTTTTATGCTTTTTGATCTTAGAGATTTTTACACAACAATTTATGTAATTTTAGCAATGAAGTAATTTGGGGATTTGGAGTAAGGAAATACAATTATGTATCTTGAGACGATAAACAATAATAAAACATTGAATGTGGTTTTCATCATTCACCTTGATAAATATAAAACAAAGCATAATACATTACTTATTAGCATTTGAAAGGAGGTCTATATTAAACAGTAAGGTGCAAAGTAATCAGCAGTTAATAAAACTAAATTTCAAATCAGGAAAATAAATAGTAATGTTATAAAAACAATGTTAAATAAACAATTCTATTGAGTTTGTTTCCATGGTCCCAGTCTGAGAATAGACAGAAGGTGGTATCGTTAGTTCCTTAAACCACCTCAAATTATTCTACAGTGTTCCAAAAAAGAAAACTCAGAGGAAAAATCAGAATTAATAATTGAACATATAAGTCAGCAAATGCATCAGCTTAAAAAGAACAATGTAAAAAAAAAAACCTACACAATAAAGAAAAACTGTGTCACTATTTCATGAATCCCTATCCAATACATTTGTACATTATCATGTTTTTTATTAGCACCAGATTGTGCAGAATGCATTTTTAACAGGTGAAATACATGGTTATCAAGTTCCAGTAGCAATGATTCACTTTCTGGAGGTTGTTATACATGATGAATTATTTTTATAAAAATATACCATATGTTTATCACAAAGTTAGCTGTAATTGAATTTAAAGTGGATATTCTTATTATTAGGTATGTTATCAGTAAGAGAAGGCAGCGTATTAGCCTAACCACCTTTTATTTAGAAATGGGAATTTCTTAAATTCATCATTAAGAAACTTATTGGCCCAGCCCCATGAAAGGACACAAGAGAAAAACCAGTGTGAATAAATATGCCACACAAAATTGCTTTTCACATAAGACACAAACACACCACACACACACACATATACACACGCGTGTATACTATGAAACTATAATGCAGTCATAGCCAAATTAATGGCAAGGATAGTAAATATTACAGAATTACAAAATTAGAAGCTTTTAGACCACCATTAAAATGATGCAGAATTTTAACCCAGCTTTTCTTTGAAGAAAAATAATCATAACATATTATACATTTTATTTTATTTCTCCTTTGTGTTCTCTAAGCAAACATAGAGTTTGGAAACTTTAGAAAGGTTTATTTTTTAAGATAAACCAACAGGACTTTTTTAAATGAAGGATTGTACTAGGTGAATTGGTAACAGCAGTTAAGATGTCCTTTAAAAACAACTTGTCAAGGGTATCTTTAAGCTCAATAAACATCATTCTCAGAATATTTGACAATCAATTGATGAATTTCACAGCTTTGTTTCGGTTGTAAATTTCTGCAGCTTTTCCCTAGAATACAATTGAAGATCCAATAATCTTTTCATATGTTTCATTAACTAGAGTAATGATAATGTCACCTATGGCATAATATCTTGTGCTCTTTATAAGCCAAGTACATATGTGATTGTGTGCTAACATATACTGTGTATAGATATGCATGTATGTATCTATCTGTCTCTTCCATCCCTCTATCTATTCACACTGCATAGGTACAAGGTAGATAGACAGATGGTTAGAAGAGACAGATAGTTATGTGCATGTACATGTGTGTTAATTGATTAACACACTTTGTATTTTTATCCTAAAAGCAAAACAAAATCATGGTGAACACATAATCAATAAGTATTTACTTTGGTGATCTGGTATTGATAAAATCATAGTAATGTTTTCCACTCTGAATGAGATATTGGCTTTGATTACTGGTACATCATTTATTAATTTCAAATTGTTGTCAATTTGTATCTAAAAAGACATATACAAGATAGACATGAAAGCATGAAAGCATGAATCATCAGTTTTCATACATTGGTATCCTATTACTAAATAATATTAGAAAGATACATGCCAGTCATGACATTTTAGACATGACACAGATGAAAATACACAATACCTCAAATTATTGTATGAGATAGATTTTACAATGGGCATACAATACAATTGAAGGCATCAAAAGTAAATATTGGTACATGTGGTTTTTATTTTGGAATTTATTCAAGATTGTATGTCTTCCATAGTAATATGCTTATAAAGACATGGGTAGAGATGCTTTTCATATGTGTATTTTGTTTTATACCAGTTTCTATTAAGTGGGTATTATTTTTATGAACATTCTTTGAAAATGATGTCAGGAGATTAGAGTATATGACTGTGTTTGTATGTATGCATTTGTATCAATCATTAAGGAATTATACATTGATTTCTATTTGTTTTTATTTTTATTGTTGTTTTGTAGAGTTAGTGCACAACATTGTAAAATGCTTTTTGACTGTTAGTGATGTTCATCATGATGTACTTTTTACATGTGTTACATTCCAGAAATAAACTCTTATTGTTTATATTACTTTAGTCTTCTGACATAGAGCTGGATTAATTCTATGAATAGTTAGTTAGGACTCCTACACTTATTATTAACATGACATACACAGCACAATGTTAAATGCATTTCCCTGCTATCCCTAAACTGTTTCTAATTCTCATAGAGGAAAACAGCAGATGAGCAGAAGGAAAGGCCTTCATAGTGTTGGGTAGAGGTAGTTGCTTCTCTGCTGAGCTCTCTACCAAGAGTAATAACTGCTTCTTTATCCTTTCTTCCTTTTTTTGTTAAGAATACACTACCATTCTGATTTCTTTAATGGAAGATGATTTCATCCATATTTGCTTTGTATAATGCAAAGCAATGTGGTTCCTGATCTAATATCACCATCATCTGACTAATTGTTTGAAATACAAACTATTGGGCCCCACTGTAGCTCTGGTACTGGGAATGCATAATCTGTCTTCCAGCAAATCCTTAGGGTGACACTGACGCATACATACTAAAAGTTGGGATTATTTGGGGGATGAGCATGTATCACAAGATCATAGAAAGTCAACCCTGAAACCTCTGGAGGAACTAAAATGAAAGATATATTGTCTGCTTGTGTGGATAATGTTTCGAGTCTCTAAACCAGCAGCTGCTAATTGGCTATCTTTATCTTCATTTAAGAAGGCTGCTTGGAAATAAAACCAAACAGAATAAAACCATACAGGGCTTAAGAAAGATGAAGAAGACTGACTTTTATTGATTTGTGGTAAAAATATTTAACATGGTATTTGACATCTTAACAAAATTTTAAGTGTACAATATATTATTGTTGACGATAGATACAGTGTTGTACACCAGACATCTAGAGCTTTTTCCTGTTGCTTGACTGCAACTTTATGGCCTTTGATTAGTACTGTAACTTTCTATTTCCACCTCCCCACAGCCCCTGGTACTACTATGCTACTCTGCTTCTATACATTTGACTATTTCAGATACACACTATAACTAGAATCAAGCAGTATTTGTCTTTCTGTGACGGGCTTATTTCACTTAGCTCATGTCCTCAAGTTTCAATCATCATGTCTCATCTCATGGAATTTCCTTCTTTTTTAAGGCTAAATATACTCCATTATTTGTGTATAACATATTTTCTTTATTCCTCTGCATGGACATTTAGGTTGTTTCCGCATCTCAGCTGTTGTGAATAGTAATGCCATGGACATTAGAAGTGCTAATATCCCGTGAAGATCCTGATTTCAATTATTTTGGATAAATACCCAGAAGTAGGATTGCTGGATCATATGGTAATTTTATTTTAAAATTTTTTGAGGAATCTCCATACTGTTTCCCTTAGTGGTTGCACCATTTTGCATTCCTACCAACAGTGTGCAGGGGTTTTATATACTCCAGGGGAAAGATCTCAATAACACTGTTTAATCATCTGTTATCACTTACTGTCTAAAGTATTACGACCACTTTTTTGCATTACGAGATTTTTTTCTTAAGACAATTTGAGTTGGATTTCTCTCAGAACATAACACATCATATTACTGTATCTCTTGCTTATAAATTTGATTCATTTTTATTTTATTTATACATACCAAAGATTTAATGAGATAAAAGTCAGAGTACAGGTCAGACATATATCTTAACGTACCTACTTTTTGATACTTTCATTATTTGATTCATTTTTATTCTCATATGTATTTTGTTTTATCCCAAAGGCCCAACTTAGGGCCCATAAGTTGAAACTTAAAGTAACAAGACTATCGTCTGAGAATTGTTCTATGAAATCAGCACAATAAAATGAATATATGCAAGCTCTTATTAAAGAGATCAGTGAATCCCAGGCAATGAGCACTGTTCTATGACTTGACAGAATTTGTTACATATGTTAAGAAATAACATATCCCTACCATTAAAAAATGTTTGGATGCTTTTGTTGACACAAAAAAT
>NW_012103054.1:1968747-1971602 GCF_000951045.1 Mandrillus leucophaeus
TTCCACCTCCCCACAGCCCCTGGTACTACTATGCTACTCTGCTTCTATACATTTGACTATTTCAGATACACACTATAACTAGAATCAAGCAGTATTTGTCTTTCTGTGACGGGCTTATTTCACTTAGCTCATGTCCTCAAGTTTCAATCATCATGTCTCATCTCATGGAATTTCCTTCTTTTTTAAGGCTAAATATATTCCATTATTTGTGTATAACATATTTTCTTTATTCCTCTGCATGGACATTTAGGTTGTTTCCGCATCTCAGCTGTTGTGAATAGTAATGCCATGGACATTAGAAGTGCTAATATCCCATGAAGATCCTGATTTCAATTATTTTGGATAAATACCCAGAAGTAGGATTGCTGGATCATATGGTAATTTTATTTTAAAATTTTTTGAGGAATCTCCATACTGTTTCCCTTAGTGGTTGCACCATTTTGCATTCCTACCAACAGTGTGCAGGGGTTTTATATACTCCAGGGGAAAGATCTCAATAACACTGTTTAATCATCTGTTATCACTTACTGTCTAAAGTATTACGACCACTTTTTTGCATTACGAGATTTTTTTCTTAAGACAATTTGAGTTGGATTTCTCTCAGAACATAACACATCATATTACTGTATCTCTTGCTTATAAATTTGATTCATTTTTATTTTATTTATACATACCAAACATTTAATGAGATAAAAGTCAGAGTACAGGTCAGACATATATCTTAACGTACCTACTTTTTGATACTTTCATTATTTGATTCATTTTTATTCTCATATGTATTTTGTTTTATCCCAAAGGCCCAACTTAGGGCCCATAAGTTGAAACTTAAAGTAACAAGACTATCGTCTGAGAATTGTTCTATGAAATCAGCACAATAAAATGAATATATGCAAGCTCTTATTAAAGAGATCAGTGAATCCCAGGCAATGAGCACTGTTCTATGACTTGACAGAATTTGTTACATATGTTAAGAAATAACATATCCCTACCATTAAAAAATGTTTGGATGCTTTTGTTGACACAAAAAATCGCTGTCATAGAAGCAAATATTGACAGGACTTGGGTAAGTACTCTCTGAGAAGATACCAATTCTTCTGTCAGGTGATAGGTGTGCCTCTATTATGAGTATAGTTGACTATCTGGATAAAATGTCATTAATATATTAAAACCATGCCAGTAATTCCACTTTTTTGGTTGTTTCTACATCTAAGTGTATAAGCAGCCTTCTGATTGTAATTTGTAAGTTCAAAAAATAAATAAAACATGCTAGTTAACGTGGAAATATGAAAGCCCCAGAAATAGTTTTGGGACTCCAAGACCTTTCATCAGTCTTAAAAAGAAGAAAACACGAGTTTGCTCCAGATAGGAAGCTGTTTGCTGGTGGAAGTGGGGAGGGTAATATTTTGGTGGTAATATTTTGGAATAGAAATAAGTAGTAGCTGTTTCACAATCTCCAAACCCAACTTTGCATATGTGTCATTGCTAGACCCACATGAAATATTAACACTCTTCAAGCTGATAAATGGTCCTGAGCTAACATGAAACTCATCTGATTTACATAGTTTTATTAAGATGAGGGATCTATTCAAAGGCCTCTTATGGAGCCTTAGCTATATCTGAAAGTTCAGGGCCTGGTGGCGGGCGCCTGTAGTCCCAGCTACTTGGGAGGCTGGAGGCAGCAGAATGGCGTGAACCCAGGAGGCGGAGCTTGCAGTGAGCCGAGATCTCAACACTGCACTCCAGCCTGGGAGACAGTGAGACTCTGCCTCAGAAAAAAGAAAAAGAAAAAGAAAAAGAAATTTCGGTTCCAATCCTTGCCAAATTGGCAGAATATTTAAGTCAGCAAGGAACAACCTGCCAAGCTCATCTTCCTTAATTTTTTTTTCTTTTTTTTTCTTTTTTGGTTTGCTGCTGGAACCCCACACTCTGATTTTGAGAAAGGGACAATAGATATGTCTTGAATAAGGGTGAAACATATATGCCCACTCCTAATATCTGAAGAATTTGCAACTAAGTTATTCACATAATCACGCTTTGGAAATTACTTCTGTGGTTGTAAGAGTGATAGACTTATCCTGGGAAGTTTGGGCGAGAAATGCAAATCATAAAAATATAAAAGCTCTGATGGCCCTGAAGAGATACAAGGGGTAGAAATTCTGTTGTTTTTATTTTTTCTCACTTCTCACATTCATCATCTGTCTTTACAGATGATTCCACTTGTTTTGGAATATTGAGCACCTGTCCTAAAAAATCTGTGATAAATGAGGCTTTCTGACCCTTAAAATTTCAGCAATGAAAAAATATTTTACTTCTTACTTTTTATAACACTAAAAACCATTACTGACATCCCTAAACTCTCCCTGTGTGTGTGGTGCAGAAAGGTGATTTTCTTCTACTCCGGTCAGCCAAGCTTTAGTGGAGGGTTCTTTTGGATATTCTGAAAGGGTCAGGAAATAAAGGGACTATGTAGCTGCCCCTGGGTCAATAACAAAGTGGCTTTACACCAAGAAAATGAGAAACAGAATTTTAAATCTAGAATACATTATAATTCCCTGCATTTTAAAATAAAAATGAAACTTTTTCCCCTAAAGTAATGTTCAAGTAAGAAGTCTGGAAATAAAAATGTATTCAAAACACATATGAAGAAATGGTGAATAGATTAACTTACTTCAAACTTTGACTTGGGGCTTAAGTTCTGGGTCTGAAATATTAAAGGGAGCCAATTGTAAAAAACATAGCAAAGATTTAATGAGATAAAAGTGAGAGTACATGTCAGACTTATGTCTGAACGCACCTACATTTTTGATACTTTCATCATTCAAGGAAAATCATTTATTTCAATGCATTTCCAGCAG
>NW_012103054.1:1971652-1977981 GCF_000951045.1 Mandrillus leucophaeus
TAAAAGCTCTGATGGCCCTGAAGAGATACAAGGGGTAGAAATTCTGTTGTTTTTATTTTTTCTCACTTCTCACATTCATCATCTGTCTTTACAGATGATTCTACTTGTTTTGGAATATTGAGTACCTGTCCTAAAAAATCTGTGATAAATGAGGCTTTCTGACCCTTAAAATTTCAGCAATAAAAAAATATTTTACTTCTTACTTTTTATAACACTAAAAACCATTACTGACATCCCTAAACTCTCCCTGTGTGTGTGGTGCAGAAAGGTGATTTTCTTCTACTCCGGTCAGCCAAGCTTTAGTGGAGGGTTCTTTCGGATATTCTGAAAGGGTCAGGAAATAAAGGGACTATGTAGCTGCCCCTGGGTCAATAACAAAGTGGCTTTACACCAAGAAAATGAGAAACAGAATTTTAAATCTAGAATACATTATAATTCCCTGCATTTTAAAATAAAAATGAAACTTTTTCCCCTAAAGTAATGTTCAAGTAAGAAGTCTGGAAATAAAAATGTATTCAAAACACATATGAAGAAATGGTGAATAGATTAACTTACTTCAAACTTTGACTTGGGGCTTAAGTTCTGGGTCTGAAATATTAAAGGGAGCCAATTGTAAAAAACATAGCAAAGATTTAATGAGATAAAAGTGAGAGTACATGTCAGACTTATGTCTGAACGCACCTACATTTTTGATACTTTCATCATTCAAGGAAAATCATTTATTTCAATGCATTTCCAGCAGTATATATGAAAGAATACATATAAGTCTTTGAAGTTACTATTTTCCACAAATACCATTTCCAATATGAAGCTATGAAAGTCTTTTCCCTATGTCATGACATATATTGTGAGTATAACAAAAAATATGGCGGTTTCTATACAAAGTGGAGGAAACAAAAAATACAAGTCTTCAAAGTATTTGTTTTTTTTTCAGTATCTCTTTCCTAGATATTTTAGTTCCCAAAACTAAGTAGTTTACATGTTAAACATTGTATACATGTATCACAATATCATGTTTATCTCAACTAATCTATAATGTAACTATAATCAATAATACATTTTTATTCAAAAGAATATCTCAAATGTAGAATATGAACAAGAAATGCTTATGACAGTGCTTGTTAATGCCTCTTCATTTATGTTTCTTTGTCCCGTATATTTATGTTCTAAAAATGGTAATAATCTTCTAAAAAGAAGAAAATCTTCATTTCCTTTGCATATGTATTTCTCCCTACAATTCACTATTTTATTCATCAGTTACGATATAAACATCGGGTTTCAAGAATTAAGGTGTTTACAGATATAATAGTTATGTGAAAAGTCAGAAGCCCGAGTGTTGGGAAACAGCAGAAACTGCGGCTCACAGTATCTCTCCTCAACAATCTGCAGTAAATGAGGCTTTCTGGCCCTTACAATTTCAGCTATGAACAAATAATTTACTTGTTACTTTTTATGACACTGAACTAGCAAAATGAAATACTACATGTAAATGCTTTTATGTGTTGACAATACTTTATTCACTAATGTTTTAACAAATTCTGGTGGGACACATGCAGAAATACTAAAATAATACATCTAGGAAAATAGTGTAGTGAAAAATGTTATTTGCTAGCACTGAGTTTCAGATAAATAATCCAGTTTTCATTGTGATGTTTGTATACAAATGAAGATCAAAACTAAAGGATTAAAAATTATTTTATTTAGAATCACTATCACTCCCTTTAGTATTTTTAGCATCATACAGTCAGAGAGAGGTTCAGAACGTTTCTGAGGCTGCATTCAACCCCTATGTACAGGACGCATCATCGTCAGTTATTCCAAAAAGGCATATAATGAATGAGGGTCATCGGAAGGGATTAACTACAGACAATATGTATACATCTATGCATTTATTTACATAGGCCCAATTAGAAACTCTAGTTAATGCCTGGCAGAACCAAACCTGGAGTCTCTTGACTTCCAATGCTCATTAATTACATAAAATGATGCTGTGCCATTCAATAAATTACAGTAATGGGTAAGAAGATACATGAACATACATTTTTATGGAAAATTTATTTTAAAACAATTGGATTATAAGTTATATCCCATGTTTTTAATTTTTAGGAACTTTAAAAATCTGTATTGATAGCCTGTCCATATTCCCTTTAAAACAAATAACATATACATATACATGTCCAGAAAAACAGATATAGAAATATATATATATATAAACTGATACCTATTATGCCAACGTATTAAATACAACCGAAAATGATTCTTTTGAGTATGCCCAGTTTTCAGATTATCAGCTTAAACTAAAAGACCCTATCAAACCATGTAAAAAATACTCTAAAATATTGGATCAAAAATTTGTCCTAAGTCTCTAAAATCATTATTCATAGGTTTTATTATCATTTTTACTTTTCTGGAAGTTAATATGTTAAGTGTTATTTTATTCATAAATATGTACATTTTTGGCTGGGCGTGGTGGCTTATGCCTGTAATCCCAGCAATTTGGGAGGATAAGGCGGGCGGATTGCCTGAAGTCAGGAGTTTGAGACGAGCCTGGCCAACATGGTGAAACTCCGTCTCTACTAAAAATACAAAAATTAGCTGAGCGAGGTAGTGTGTGCCTGTCATCCCAGGCAGAGGCAGAAGGATAGCTTGAACCCATGAGGCGAAGGTTGCAGTGAGCTGAGATCACGCCACTGCACTCCAGCCTGGGCGACAGAACAAGGCTCCATCTCAAAAAAAAAAAAGTACATTTTCCTTTTAATATTAAATAAATTTTCAGTATCTTACATTTTAACCTGTAAATGCACTGAACTTGGTTTTGTTTTTCCTTCCTTGTTGAAAATAACCACTGTCAGCCAGTGGAATAGAGGTCTCTTTCTTTCTAAGTAGGTATTTCACAAGTAGTTAGCATAAAATCCCAAAAGGAACTTTCTCGTGCAAACACCCCAACTAGCCACAGCTAGGGGTGTTTTTCATTTACCTCTCTATTCCTATGTCATGTGTGGGGGACCTTTACAGTCCTCTGCTCTATAGTGTTTTGATGATTTTGTTAGTGTTTTATTTCCTTTTGTTCTGTCATTTCCATTTCATTTTATATCCTTTATAACAATAGCAGGAGAAATAATCCAGAATTGAGTACTTTTAACCATGTCAGTAACTCCAGAAGCTTTAGTTAAAATGCATTTTTACATTTCAATTTTGGACTTTTTCAGTTAAAATAGAGCTGAGTCATTTATTCAGGAATATAATTCCCATGTATTGTGTTGAAAAGGAAGTGTTGATGAGGGTATGTGTCTCATCATTAACTTTTTTATTGTGCTAAATCCATACTTTTTTCAAACGTAATATGTAGTACTTAATTAGTTGAATCGTATAAACTAGAAATGTAAAGTTTTTATTACCCCCTAATTTCTCTGAAAAGATACTGTTTCAGTGATAACAACAGCTAATATGTGTGTGGAAAGTAAAGTTCATCTACTTCCTTTGGTATAGTTTAACCTTTTCTCCTATCTTTTCTCTGTAATGTGTTTTTTTTTTTCTGATTTCTAAAAACAAATACAGACTTACATGACAAATGATTTGCTTTGAATATTTTTGAAGAAATACTCATTAGAATAAACATTGTTCAGTGTTTCATTTATTACTTATGTAACCATTTTAGGCGTAAGTGTAAACACACATTCGTAAAACAAAGGGAATCCAGCTGTGGGTGGCAATAATATTCATAGAGTTTTGCATTTCAGCCCACTGCCATATCTATAAGACACAGCCACTTACTATGCTATGAAAATAATTGCAATACATATTTACTAGATTATTCTACTATTCATGTTGTCTTGATCAGGCCCAGTCATAAATGCCTCTTTCCAGTATATTAGCTGAGATGTTGTGATTAATTATGCTTTTCTTTCTCTTCTTTATCCAACTGAGCAGTTCCAGTTCCATCTAAGAAAATGCATCTGTTCCCCAACAGTTACTTTACTATACTTCTGAACCTTACTTTGTGCCCATTCATGATTTCTGATCATAAGATTGGGAAAATGTGAGTAAAAATAGAACTACCATATGATCCAGCAATCCCACTACTGAGCATTTACCCAAAAGAAAGGAAATCAACACATCAAAGAAATACTTGCACCCACATGTTTATTGCAGCACTATTCACAATAATCATGTGAATAACCTAAGTGTCCACTAACAGATGAATGGGTAAGGAAAATGTAGTGCATTTATAAAATGAAATACTATTCAATCACAAAAAAAAAAAAAAATTCTGTTATTTGCAGCAACATGGATGAAACTGGAGATCATTTTGTTAAGTGAAGGAAGCCAGGCATAGAAACAAAAATATCGCATGTTTTCACTCAGATGTGGAAACTGAAAAAGCGGATCTTTTGGTGGTAATGGGTAGAATGGTGGTTACTAGAGGCTGGGAAGGGTGGAGGAAGGAGAGGGGTGAAGAGAAGTTGGGGACCAGGTAAAAAAACAGATAGAAAGAATAAGCTAGTATTCAATAATATAGCAGGGAGACTATAGTTAGCTATAATTTATTGTATATTTCAAAAATGTCTATATTGAAATGTTCCCAACACAAAGAAAAGATACATGTTTGAGGTTATGCATATCCCAGTTACCCTGATTTTATCATCACATATTGTATACATGTATCAAAATATCACATCTATCCCCAAAATATGTACAACTATTATATATCAATAGAAAAGAATAAGAAAATATGATGACATATGAATATAAATCAAATATCATCCTCTTCCTTACTATAGAATAGACTTTTAAGATCTTTCAAATTAGAAGAAATGGCATAACGTCACACTCCTAATGCAGCAAAAATAACAAGAGAATCCGACAAATATAATTTTACTGATATGCCAAAAAGACATATTATAATTCAGAATACCTGTAGAACCACAGTCTATAAATATAAAGGATTTACTCTGGCATCTTAGCCAGAAAATCATGCAATACTTTCTTTAATTTCCATTAGTGATTGTCCTATTAATAAACATTATATGATGAATTTAGTTTTTCATAGTTTAGTGAAAAAGATATGCTTGAATTCAGTAATTTTAAGATTAAGCAGAAGAATTCAAGGTAGATTTGATTATCTCATCAACAAATGGATATATCAAGAACCTATTATTAGATGATTAATAAACATTGATTACATTTAAAGGAGACATTCATTTTCTCCAATTACCAATAATTTAAAATGTATGGATATTTTATGTCAATCATCAATTTATTTTTTTTAGGAACCAGCAAAATATCCAAATTGGAATGCTCCAATTAATTTTGGATCATGTATATACCAGTTAATATTATCCATAAATAAATATAATAAATTTAAATAGGATGCCTCAATTTATTTATTATTATATACTACAGCAAAGTGAAATTGCATAGACTTCGATAATATGGACTCTTGGGAAGTCTGTTTCAAATGCCTCTCATCTCCACTTTCCTTATCCTCTTTCCCTGACTGATACCCCCGGATGCCAAAACAACTTTGTGCACTGGAATCAGCACACTTATACCAGACTCTATGTGCTTAACTTACTGCTTTTCTGACTTTCTCATTAGAATTTTCCTGCAGGGGTTGCATTTCTTCAGGATGAGGACTAAAGGGAATCTTTGTTCATGATGCCCCATGAAAGCCAGAGGTGGGGCTGGGCGCAGTGGCTCATGCCTGTAATTCCAGCACTTTGGGAGGTCGATGCTGGTAGATCACTTGAGCCTGGACCAGCCTGAGCAACATGCTTGAAATCTCATTTCTACAAAAATACAAAAATTAGCTGGTTATGGTGACACTTGCCTGTAGTCCCAGCTACTCGGGAGGCTAGAGTGGGAGGTTTGGTAGAGCCTAGTAGGTAGAGGCTGCAGTGAGCCCAGATCATGCCAATGCACTCCAGCCTGGGTGACAGAGAGAGACTCTGCCTCTATAAAACAGAAAACAAATTTTTAAAAAATGTAGAGGTGGCCTGATATATTGTTTACTCCTTCTTAGGACCAACGGCATTTTATCTGACTGGCATTGTTCACTAATGATAGAAAAACTATAACAGAGGTATTAGTGACTCTTAAAATTGTACCTTTACTCTTTGAATTACTGAAATATATTAGGAATAATTTGTTAAGGAGTATCAGTGACTAAAGAACTGAAAGAAAGCCCAACCAAGTGCAAATTTTGAATAACTAAAAGTGTTTATAACATTGCCGTAAAAAATCATTGAATAGTTTTAGTGCAAATTCTGCTGTTTGAAACATTAATATGGTATATAAATATTATGAGTACCAACCTGTTGATTAAGAAA
>NW_012103054.1:1979521-1981712 GCF_000951045.1 Mandrillus leucophaeus
TCCTATTTACTATATGGAAAGTATCCTTTCCATTTTCTGTCCCTCCAACATAACCCAATGAATGTCCACATCTAGATTAGCCATACTATCTATTCATGTCTTTCCTCCTTCAATATTAGTGAATAATAGTCCTATCAGAGAGAAAATTCTGAACACTGAAAATTCATATCCTGAAGGTACCACTTGGCTTCTTTCAATGACCGGCTTCCCTACCCTCTCACTGATGACTTCTCTACTCCCTTGCTCCGCTGGCTATTGCCAGCTTGTTTCTTTCATTCACCTCTTTTCCACACATCATCTGTCCTGATTCTTGTGTCCCTTCAAAACATTACTTGTTGATTCTCTTTGCTTTCAGAGTCAACCTCCTTGATGAAGTCACTGAATGTCCTCACCTGTCATCAAATTGCCAATGATACCTCTAGTCTCATTCATGTAATGAATCTGCTCTTGAAGATGATGAAATCCAGCATTCATCCTCCGCCTTGACTTTTACTGCACTTCCAAATTTGCAGACACCTGAATTTCTAATATTTAACACTTCTCGCACTCTGTGATAATATACTTTCCCACCTCTCTGTTTTTTTACAACTTTCTGAATAAGGAAGATTTATTGCTTTGTTTATCATTTTCTTTGTCTTACTTCACACAACTCATCTCTCCTAAGGCTTCAGTTAGATTCTTAGCTATGGGAACTAGATCTCCAGCTAAGAGCTCTCTGGCTTGAGTTGTGTATTTCTTGTTGCTTATATAACACTGCTTCTTGAAGTTCACAAACTTAAATAAAATTGAACTAGCAACTTTCCCACTTATCTCTCTAAACATTCTATAGCAATACAATCTTAAAGACTATCAGAATGATGAGCTGTATGCATGTTTTAGTTTTGCTTTCTTTTATGTCCAAAATCCAGTCATTCATCAGGATTTGTTTCCCTCAGATTAATTAGTTTGTTGAATATTATAAACTTGGTGTGAGACAATATTAATTTTTTTCCCATATGATTACGTCAAATCACTCTTCTCAGCTAGGTAGAAAAATTCTTGATTACTATATTGGATGAATTTTACAATTTTCTAAACACTTTTAAAAATCCGTTTTAGAATTATAAAACAAAACAAATTCAGACAGCCTCTCTTCACCATCACTGTTCACATCTGCAGCTCCAGGGATCTGAAGCTGTCTGTTTATTCTGTTTTCCTCCCATTCTAGCAGGCAGAAAAATAAAGAAAACATGAACATGGTCTGGTCCTGAGATGCCTCCTGCCCATCTCCATTTCCAAAGAATAATTGCTCTGATTACATGAGGAAGGGGAGTTGGGGAGGAGGAAAGAAAAATATTTCCTTACTTAACTTCCCTCAATTGTCATTGTTTCCCTGCTATTTCATGGCTTCTCTGACCAGCTTCTCAGGGTGCAGATGCTTCCTGGTGGTAGGTGTCCAGGTGCTAGCTCTGGAAAAGTTTATGTGTGTTCTTCAGAGGGCCTTGGTAGGGGCTTGTAATATCCAGCTACCGCATATGGAAAATGGCTCAATCAGTTTCTTACCCTCTCTGTTGTTGTACTCCGTAGTCTTTTGTCCCCAAGATTTTATTCTGTATCTTGCCTTCCCAATCTTCTTACATAAAGTCTGGAGGTAGAGGGTAGGCAGGAATTTGCTGGTTGAAGCAGTATCAATTTTGCCATCTCTTAGTAGGCCTGGTATGATCACTGCTACTCCAAATCTTTCTTGTTCTCTTGGCCCCAACTTTAAATCAGGGTAATTCAGCACCCTGCAATAGTGTCTCAGATTAGCTCTATTTATCTTCCTTTATTGTCAGTCTTCCTGGCCTATTTTGGACATTTTGTGCTCTGAAATCCTGCTCTCATCATTACTAAACTCAATTATTTTCCATTGCCTCCTTAATCAAACCCATATTTCCTGAAACATAGTCTAATATTTTAGTTATTAATCTGTTTTTGATGATATAATTTATAAAATTCTTGAGGAATAGTCTAACCTTAAGAGGTTCTTCCTATATTTTGAACCTCCTATGTTTTTTGTAATTTCAAAACCAACATCAATCTCAATTGATTATTTCTTGTTTCATTTACCCAACGGCATATTTATCATTAATAATTAAATAATAATTTTCACATATAAGTGCTATATCCTTAGTCAGATTATGAAATATTCAGAAAAAAATCATGTGTTTTC
>NW_012103054.1:1981972-1997142 GCF_000951045.1 Mandrillus leucophaeus
AGAGTGAGATTCTGTCTCAAAAATAAATAAATAAATAAATAAACAAATAAATAAATAAATAAATAAAAAAAATAGCAGTAAGTATGAGACTTATGGGGTGATTTTAAATATATGAAAATTTTAGCATGAATTGTGTATTCATGAAAGAATTGATAACTGCTGAAAACATTTTTCTACTTAAACCCAAGATGATGAACCCCATCTATTTTATAATAAATTTTCTATAGTAAATATGACATAAATATTTGTTTGGAGGATGAAAATAGTCCTTTTATTCAATACTCGTTGTTATAGCGACACTATACTCCATAACCCTCATTTAGTTTACTAAGGTCATAGAAATATTTGATATATGCAGAATAGAAGTCAAAGAATAAAATGGTCCTTCCATCTTATGCATTCATATTACAAAAAGAGGTCTTGACTTATCAAATGACAAAAACATAGAGGGAGGTAGGGTGTGGAAGAGAATAACTTTTATAATCAAGTACAATAAGAAATTGTTGAAACAATTACATGCACAATGATATGCTTTAAATTAATTGTGTTAAGAAAGACGATGCAATAAATGAAATGGTTTTTAGCATGAATTCTCCATATTTTTATAATGGGTTGCTTTTGAGTTTCTTATTATAAAGAGGTCCAAATATTAGCAGATGACACTCAAATAATAGGGTTTTCAAATTTAGATCCCTAGCAATTAGCTTTTTTCTTTACTCTATGTATAGCATACATAAATATATGATTTAACTGTGATCAATTCTAAATGGTGAATTTCAGGAAAGCATGTGTCTGAGTTATATTTTCTCAAAATGGAATCTGTAATATAAATTTTGCCATCTATTTTCATATCTGTAATACTAGACCATAATACACTAAATAAAGGATTTTCCTGCTGCTAGAAAAATGGCAAGAGCCCTGACATCTCTACTTTTATTAGTTTTCTAATTTTATTTCTAGACTCAGAGCTGATTTGATAAAAAGTTGGATTTCTGGTTCACCAATGTAGAATAAACTCTGTAAACACAAAAAGCTATAATGTAACCAGAAGATTGAAATACTTTGAATGAGAATAAAAATATATTTTTAAATGCTTCTAGTCATTAGGGGTAACCAATTTGGAAGCTTTTGTCATGGGGTAACACAAACAGTAACTTTTCAGTGCTAATAACATTTTAATTCAAATTCTGAACATTTGAAATCTACTGGAAAATGTTTTCATCTTTAAATGATTTAAAAATTAATTGTTATAAATATTTAAATACTAGTAATACTAAAAGTACAATTTCCATTGGTAAAATGATCAGAAATTAAAATGATAAAATGCCCCAAATGTATTCACTAAATACATGATGTTTGACTACAAAACAAAAACAGAAGAAAGAAATCTATATTGAAACTCAATTCCTTGCTTCTTTAATACCAAGACTATGTTCATGCAAATAGTTTATTGTTCCCCATGGGGAACAATAATAAATCAGTTTATTGTGATACAATTTGTATACAAAATTATGCACTAGGTGAACATTTGGATGCATTTTGGCAGTTGTACATTATCATGTAACTATGAACACAGTTAAGGTATCAAACATTTCTAGAATCCCATAAAAAGAAAAAAAAAATAAAACCACCTTTTATATTTTGCACTCAATCCCAACTCCCAGCTCCAGGCTACTGATGGATTTATTTCTATACCTATAATTTTTTTTTCTAGAATATCAAAAATATGGACAAATGGAGTGTTTTCATCATTCTTCTGGCTTCCTTACATAAGCTGATACTTTTGTGATTCATACAGGTTGTTTATGTACCAGTACTTTGATTTTTTTTTTTAACTGCTGATTAGTGTATGATAATATAAATATAACAATTTATTTATCATTCACTAGTTGATGGATATTTGTGTCTCTAGTTGTTAGTTATTATAGGTAATAGTTTTAAGGGCATTCACATACATCTTTTTATAGGTATATGTCTGCATTTCTCTTGGGTAAATACCTAGGAATAAGATTGTTGAATCACATGGTAAGTGTGTGATTAAATGCCAAACTACTTCCTGGCTGTATAATTTTGTGTTTCTATCAGCAATGTATGAGAATTTATTTCCTCCATACCTTCACCAGCACTTGGTATTGTAAGTCTTTTTATTTTTGATAATTCATATGGGTATGTCATTGTAAATTTAAGCTGCATTTCTGTGATGGATAGTGACAGTGAACAGCTTTTCTGATGCTTATTTACCTTTCGTATGTCTTTTGTCAAATGTCACATTCAAAACTTATCCATTTTTAAATTGAGTTGTCTTACTGAATCATAAGTATTGTTTATATATTTTGGAAATGATCCTTTGTCAGATATAGTTTTGAAAACATTTGTTCCTAGCCTTTGAATTTCTATTTATTTATTTATTTTTGAGATGGAGTCTCACTCTGACACCCAGGCTGGAGTGCAGTGGCACGATCTCGGCTCACTGCAGCCTCTGCCTCCTGAATTCAAACAATTCTCTTCCTCAGCCTCCCAAGTAGCTGGGATTACAGGCTCTCGCCACCATGTCCAGCTAATTTTTTTTGCATTTTTAGTACAGACGGGGTTTCACCGTCTTGGCCAGGATGGTCTTGTACTCCTGACCTTGTGATCCACATGCCTCAGCCTCCGAAAGTGCTGGGATTGCAGACACCAGTCACCATGCCCAGCTGCCTTTTATTTTTTTAATTGTGAATTGTCAAAGAATAATAGATTTTAATTTTGATAAAGTCCATTCAACCATTTATTTCCCTCCATTGCATGTGTTTGTATCTATGATCTTCAAGAAATCTTGCCTAACACAGTGCCACAAATATTTTCCACTATATCTTCTTATTGACAATATATATTCTAGCACTTTGATTCTACAATCTTTTATTTAAAGATTGTCAAGTGAATTTTTGTGTAATGAATAAGATAAGTGTAGAGGTTCCTTATTTTACATATGAATGCCTATTTTCTGTCACCATTTGTTGAAAAGACTATCCATTCCACCCTGAATTAACTTGGTACCCTTAACAAGAGTCCATGATCCTTTGGTTTTAATAACTTATTTTTATTGTTCTTCTGTTCTCAATTTCTGGATTTTTTCTTTTGTCTTTAACTTATGCTTTATTTTCTATTCTTTTTCTCATTTATTTAGATAAAAATGAGGTCTGTACATTTTTATTGCGATTTTAAGTTAATTAATATTTAATATAATTTATTGTAATTGGATTGGGGTCTATTACTTTATTATTTATTTTATAATTGTTCCGATTTGGCTTTTGTTTTTCCTTCCTTTGCTTTTCTTAGTTTGTACAAATTTTAGAATTAAATTTTAATTTTTTGATTGTCTTTAAACTATACCTCTCTGTATTAATTTCCTATTGGTTGTATAATAGATTACAGTCTACATTCTTAATTTTCACAGTTGATGCAGACTGAATGCTTGTGTCTCCCACAAATTCATACAATAAAATCTTAATCCCCAGGTCATGGTATTAGGAGGTGGGGCCTTCAGGAGGTGATTAGGCCATGTGGGCAGAGCCATTCTGAATGGGATTAGTGTTCCGAAACAGGCCAAGAGAGACCTCTTATCCTTTCCACCACACGAAGGCACAGTGAGAACATGCTGTCTGTGAATTGGAAAGCTGGCTTTTACCAGACAACGAATCTGCCAACATGTTGAACTTGAACTTCCTAGGCTCCAGAACTGTCAGAAATAAATTGTTGTCATGTATAAGCCATCCAGTTTATGATATTTTGTTATAGTAGGATGGAGAGACTATGACAACTGTCTACTTAGAATTAATGTACTATCATTTCCTAAAAAATACAGAAATCTAGGCACCGTATAAGTCAGTTTATTCCCAGCCATGATTGAGGCTATTGTTGTCATGTGTGTCAGATTTATATGTGTTATAAATGTTTATAAGACAATGATTATGGTTTTACTTTAAACAGTAAAATGCAGTATTAATAAATTAAGGAAAGAATAAAATAAATAATTAAAACAGAATGTTATGCTTACCCAGATATTTTTCATTGTAAGTATTCTTCACTAAAGCTGTAATATAAATCTTCATTCAAATTTTAGAAAAGTTCAGCCATTACATTTTAAATATATTTATACCTTTCCCTCATTTTCCTGATGGACAACCAATGACACTTCTGTTAGATTATTTAGCATCTAATAATATTTGGAGGCTCTGTTTATTTACTTTTCAGCATTTTTTTTTTTCCTATAGCTTGGGTAATTTCTGTTGATCTATTTTCAGGTTTACTGACTTGTTCCTCTGCTGACACCATTCTGCTATTAAACGTATTTAGTCATTTTGTTTTCTGATTTTTTCTTTCACTATTGCATTTTTAAAAATCAAGATTCATTTGGTCTTTTTAATCATTATTAGTTCTTTCCTTATATTTCTCATCTTTCATTAAGTGAAGAAATGTTTTCTTTTATATAATTGAGTATGGTCAAAATAGTGACTTTAATATTCTTTCCTACTGATTTCAGTGTCTAAGTCATCTATTTCAGAAATGGCTTCACTTTCTTTCTTTTTAATTTTGAGAATGAGCTCCTTATTCATGCTTCTCTTATATCACATAAGCCTGCATTTTATCACAGACATCATGAATATTAAGCCGTGGAGACTGGATATTCTCTTCTTCCATGAGTAATTTTCAGTTAGTTTGTTCTGTTTTGTCTTAGTCTTGGACAGCAACTCAGTCCTCACTTGAGACCCTTTGCCTTAGCTAAACTGCGTTGAATCTGCTCTACACATACATGACTCAGAGGTCTATCAGAGATGCAGGCAGATTAAATTTGGGGATGCCCTCTCTGGATATTTCTCTTCTAGATACTCCCCTCCCCCTTTTCCAGAAAACAGAGTTGTCATGACTCAGTGTTTTGATTTCCTAGACTGGATAATTGGAGCTTTTTTCACACAAGGGATTCTGCTCATCGATGACTGCCAATAGTCCCTACTCCCAGGCTAGAAAGAGTGAACGCAAATATAACTCCTCTTTTGAACATGGACACCACAGAAGAATATGTATTATTTTTTTTTTAATTCTAGTAGCTGCTTCAAGATATTGTGTCCGGATTTTACAGTTGTCACTTATAAACGTGTCTAGTTGGAGTTCATGTAGCCATTACAGTCCCCAAATTCGTCACTACTTAAAACAGTAGTTAAAAGTAAGTCATATATGGTTTCCTCTAAGTGTTCTGTCTGACTTTTAATATTCCAGGTCACTTCTTTTACCACAACACATTTTTGTTCTGTTTTGTTTTCCATTTCTATTATGATGTTCTTTAGTCATGTGATTGCTCTAGACTATCCAGGTTATTTCATGCCTTGTATCCTTGGCTTTTAATTCATATATTTCATTTTATCCTTAAATTTCCATGAAAAAAAAATAAGTCAGTCTTTGCCAGACATATCCCAAATAAGCACACAAATCCCTTAGAACTCTTTCAACTCATGGTGTGACAATAGGCCCCTTTGAAAATGCACTTGAAGCTATTTTGGGATTCAGTACCAACTTTGTCACTTGAATTATTTAACTTTTATTTCACCATATTTAAAAGAAAGAGTTGGGCCAGGTTTGGTGGCTTCTGTCAGTAATCCCAGCACTTTGGGAGGCCTAGGTGGGAGGATTGCTTGAGGCCTGGACAACAGAGCAAGACCCATCTTTACAAAAAACTTCAGACATTAAATAAAATATTTTTGTTTTGTTTCTCTACAGTTACTTACTCATTTTCATTTTAATTATGTTGTAAAAAGAATTTACTTTATGTCGATCTAGAGTAGTCTTGTACAATTACTAAAAGGGCTGCCCTTCGATTGCTGTACATATTCTAATATTAATTATTAATCATAATGGCAGCAACATGCACTGACTATCCTTCACCTTATTCCCACCTGGGAGTGAGCCCTATTTTGACTAAGACCTGTGCCTTGCTCTGCATGGGCTGTTTGTCAATTTCTCTAGAGTGACACTAAATCAAGAGCAGCACATGGTAATGTAAATCATAGTCTAATTTAGTTGTCACTGTGTTGTGACACTTGGTTAAAAATGCTTTTTAATTGTGAGTATAAATTATACATGAACAATTCTTAGTGACAGTCTTAATACTACATCCGATTATTTTCCCCAAGGGAGAATAGCAAGCATCATCAACATGAAGCAACTGCACGTCTAAACTTCTTAAATAGCAACTTGGGGAAAAATAATGATGATGATGTGTTCTGGTTTAGTTTCAACCCCAAACTCTTTGGCTAGAGAGGAATGAGTGGGTGAGCAAAGGGGGAAAGAAAGATCTTTGGATATTTTGAGACTGAATTGTGGGACTGTGGGTTATAAACACAGCCTTCTCTCTTGGCTGTCCCACTCTATGGCCCTGAAAGCATGATCTGAAATAGTCGTTTTTCAGTTTAGCAGTCTGTAGAAATGAGCTACTTCATCATGGCATTGTATCTTAGTATCAGAGAAATAGTCAGTAGACTTAGAGGAAATGTGATTTTTCTAAGTAGCTGTTTAAACTTTTGAGTTCTTCAATATTTTAAAATAGATATTTTCTCATTTTTAAAGCACTTTGCTTCAATTAAGTGGATCCCAACTAGCTGTGGCATGTCTAATATTTGATAATATTACATAAATAAAAAATGTTGATTTAGGAACATAGATATTAGGCATTTTCTATTTTCTACCTCTATGTAAAATGTGTGACATAAACATTAACCTGATTTTATTCTGATGTCTCTTTTCTGGAAACACAATATGTTGTCTTACATATGAAGGTACCACACTGGTACTATTATATATTTTACTGAGAAAGACAGACTCATGTGTGGATCCAGGATTTACAGTCACTATGCCTCAGTTTTTTCACTAAAATTAGGATAGTAATGTCCTCCTTTCATAGTTGTTTTGAGGTTCTTAGGAGACAGTTTTTTGCAAGCAGACTGCATATGAGCTAGTATGTTATAAGCCAGAAGGAGTTAATATCCCTTCAGCAACAATTCCAGCCCTTTATGGATGTGAATTAATTCCTGAAGCAGTCTGCCATCTTTGAAGTCAAACACATTTGAATTTTCGCTTAGGCAGTGTAATGTAAATTCTGTTTGGGAGGAAATATCTCAACATCAATAAACCTCACATTATCCATTTGTGAAATCGGAATAATAATTCCTACCTCATTTATTCATTTGTTTTTTCATTCACTGAACACATATTACCCATTATCGTTAGATACTGCATGGGTTTCTGGGAAATGAGCAATGAACAGGGCAGATATGGTCCTTCCTGGGCCATACACTCCAGCAGGGTAGGTATCAAAAGTTGTAGCTAATTAAAAGTGCTTGACAGAAAACTTTCAATAAATGTTATCCGTAGCCGAGCATGGGGGCTTATGCCTGTAATCTCAGCACTTTGAGAGGCCGAGGTGATAACATCACTTAAGACCAGGAGTTGGAGGCCAGCCTGGGTAACAGCAAGACCTCATCTATACAAAAAATTTTTTAAAAAATTATCCAGATGTTGTGTCATAAACTGTAGTGCCAGCTACTCGGGAGGCTGAGATGGGAGGATCGTTTGAGCCCAAGAGTTCAAGGCTGCAGTAAGCTGTGATCATACCACTGCACTTCAGCCTAGATAACACAGAGAGGCTTTGTCTTAAAAAATGTTATTTGTAATTATGATATTATAAATGTTATTGTTACTATCATTATGAAGAGGAGGAGGATGAGAAGAAAACATAATACTTGACTCATATTGATCATTAGAATAATTTTGGTATATGTAAGGGATATTTGCTTTTCCTTTTCATTTCTCTTTTAATGGTAACTATTATACTTTTATCAAAGGAAAGGTAGCATACAAATGTGTCCCTGTTTTGAGGAATTTGAACATGCCATCTTGAGAAGTTATTGTTGCTTGAACCATCTTTCCCCATCCTCCATATGTGGAGGATACCACCACATACACAGGTTGAATAGCCCTTATTTGAAATGCTTAAAACCAGAAGTGTTTCGGATTTCAGATTTTTTTGAACTTTGGAATATTTCCATACACATAATGAAGTATCTTGGGGATAGGAATCAAGTCTAAACACAAAATTCATTCATGTTTCATGTACACCTTACACAAATAGCCTGACACATTTTAAATAATTGTGTGCATGAAACAAAGTTTTGACTGCATTTGACTCTTATCTGTCACATGAGGTTAGTTGTGGAATTTTCCACTTGGGGCATTATGTTGATACTTATAAAGTTTTTGATTTGCAAGCATTTCAGATTTTGATTTTTGAATTACAGATGCTCAGCTTGTAATAGCATTGCCAGATTTATCAAATAAATATATAGGATGTTCAGTAAAATTTGAATTTCAAAAAACAATGAGTATGTTTTAGTATGTCCCAAATGTTGTAGTGGGCATACTTATAGTAAACAGTATTTGTAGTTTAAATGAAATTGAAATTTAACTGAGTGTTCTGTATTTTACCTGGTAACTTTAACCTATAAATACCGTAAAAGTACTCTCAGGGAAATTCTCTGACACATTTCCAAAACATTTGTAAGATTTTCCAAATGTCAAAAATACTCACTACAGCACAAAATGAACACAGATTATCTAGCTTTATCTTTAAATTGATGGTTGAAAGACTTTGAAATTTGCTCCAATATGACACTACAGAAATCACTGAAAGTTTTTTTTAAACAGGACTAACATTGAGACCATGATTTCTTCAAACTCTCCTTTTTTTCTTCTACCTGTTTCCCTAAACATGTATGCATGCAGAAATCAGTGCAACTGCATGCAAATAATTTTAAAATGCTTGACTAAGTCCATTCTTTCCTCAAGATTCTTCAAGGCTGTATAGCCAGACATGAGAAGGAAACATGACAAAGGGATTGAAGAGCCCAGACTCCAAGAACACTGGCTTGAACCACCCTGAAGGTGGCTGCCTTGGTTACCCTAGATATGTGCCTCCCGTTGTCTGAAAGAAAAGATTTCAGATTTTCGGTCTTAGAGAAAAACATCTGTTCTAGTTTCACAATGACTTCACTCTCTAAAGTACCAAACGTGAATTAGGTCAGTGGCATCATGAATCTTTGACCACGATGTTCCTATAACATTGGGGTAGGAGTAAGTTCCTTTAAATCAGGGAATCACTTTTTACTGGTAATTGACAACAGAGAATGAAATAAGCAAGGCTGAAGTAGGAAAAGGGCTTTGGGAACAAGAGTAGCTGGAGGGAAGGACCTGGAGTAACAGGACCAGAATGTGAACTTTATTGTAATGATGACAACATGAAGTTATTTAGCAGAAACAAGAACACAATAGGAAAGAATAGGGCTAATTAGTAAAAATAAGAAATCTATATTTAATCATCTTTAAAATTTTACCGGTTATGATTTGACATCATGTGGGACCTCAACCCCTAACCGTTTTCTAGAATCTAGAATTGCACAGGCTAACAGAGAGTTTTACTACATGTTATTGGTTATTTCAATGTTTAATTTCTTATGACAAAAAATGTTTCATACAAGGATGATAATAAAAAGTATTAGGTGTACCAGCTAGAAGTAACTACAAATATAATGCTTATTGTCAAAGAAAATTATAATGTGTATTGCAATAAAATAATTTGAAGATACTCATTATAATTTATTTTAATATTGCCATCAGGTTATTATATGGCAATTTTCTCCATTATTTTTATTCATCCCTCAGTTCATATCTTTCAAGAAGATAGTATATAACTTTTCTATAAACAGATAGGGAAATTAAAATATAGAGAGAGTACATGTCATTTGCATAAAGCTTTAGAAATGAAGGTGTATAAAAATTATAGTGTTCATATTGATAATGTAAAGTTGACTATCACAAATATCCTTTGGGATTTTAAAAGAAACAAATGAAGGAAAGAATTTTCTAATTTTCTTCTAGAGCTAGTATATCTGAAGAAAAGAAAATTAGAAGAATGTAATATATGATTTTATAAAAACCACTTGACTTTGCAGGTCTTGGAAATGATGATATATACATATAGAGAAAGCCTGGAAAAATAGACATCAGCTGTTAAAAGTGATTGCTTTTGGTATAGACATGGAAATGGAGGAGGACAAGGGAAGTAAGTATACAGAAACTTTAACTATTCCTTTAGAATATTTCTGCCTTTCTATAATTTTAAAATAACAGTCATATATTATTTTGAAATTAATTTTAAATGAATCAAAGTCTTTCTCCTGGATTTTCCACTGGTATTAACAGTTGGGTACTATATGCTAGCTGTCAAAATATTGGAAAGCTTTTAGTACATTTATTCCTCCACATTGCCAAGTGTGGTAGAATATTTGCAAAACATACCGTATGTGAGCAGTAGAAAATGACTTGACTTTTGCATCACACCTGTTCACTGCAACTGCTCTGCTACAAACTTTATAGTGATAACTCATTCAAAAGTATCTTTGGCAAAGCAAGTGAGTTTTTTTTCACCTTGTTAATATGTAATCTATATTACAGAAAGTTTGTCATCTTTTTCTCCATTATGACTCATTTTTTCTCATCACTTTGGGTACCCAAGTACGATGACAGTCAAACCTAAATCATTAAAATAAGGCAACATATGAATAATGTTGATTCTTCAGTATGATGGGCACCCAGAAAAAGTAATTGAGTAATCTTCAAAAACGTAAATTTTGTTTAATGGGCTGATTTTCTTACAGAGTGAGCCTAGATTGATTTGATATATGTCATTAACTAAATGAAATTCCAAACCTTTCAGGTTCTTTGCTATTCTTTTAAGTTTGTATGGCTACCATAAGTACCCAATTTTCTGGAAAATAATGACATGAATCCGAATATGAAAAATTGGTGATTATACAACTAGGTCAATAAAGACTGAAGCAATGCTTACTATGACTTGTTTAGCAGCAAAATATATTCCATTTATTTTAATATTAACTTGATGATGTTAAATATTTTCCTGACTTCAAATTATTTTATTGCACAGAGAAATTGTCATTCTGTTTTCAGCTATAAAAAAAAAATACCTCCTATTATGTCAAAGACTATATCTTTTTTATGATGTTTCTTGGGTTGCTTTTTAACTGAGTACCCTACTGACATCTATTAAAATTTAACAGCTGCTAAATACTAGAGACCCCAGCAAGTTAGGATCTTTCTTTCTCTTTTTCTTTTTTTCTTTAAGGATCATATGAAGTACTAAGGCTTTGAAGTGTGGATCAAGAAGGAAATTATTTGTTTTGAACTTCAGACTGCACACTTATCTTTTGGCAAAGAACTATAAAACAAGTCAGAGAACGTGTTTGGTCTACAGAATAAAACACTGGCATGTTTTAATTCAAATAGACTCCCAGCCAAGGGAGTAAAAATTATCCCATGGTCATTTTTCTAGATACATATGCACTTGTTTAGTAGGTATTCAGTCTGTATTCGGGAGAAGCATGATTTGCTTATTTTTGTGGATATGTTTTCTGGCATCTATGTTTTCCTCTTTCAAAGGGAAGGCTGGATTTCTTTAGGACACTGCATAAATTCTTTTTTCTCTGCCAAGTTTGAAGAAGAGTGGGGCTTGACCAATGTGGGTGGGGCTTGTTTAGATTATGCCAATTGGGATTTCCTATACATCTGTCCCATCGGAGTATTCCCCGATAGATTTGAGAATTCAGTCAACTTAGTTTCTGTTTGCCAAGCATTCCCAAAAAGAGTCCCACTGGGGAGTCCCTCTCTTCTTCTCGATTTGGTTGTCAGGATATGAGTTATCAAAAGTACTACAACCATTTTACGTAAACAAAGGTCTTCTATGAAACTATGCAAAAATATGGAGAGAAACATAGTTTTTAAGATTTGATCTAGTAAGCCTCACCAGAAGCTATCGCTGTTGAGGAATTTTAAAGTTATATACGTAAATTATCCCCCAACATAATATATTTTTGTTTTTTGTTTTTACTTTGAAGCTTATGTTTAGTATAAGCATCTGTTATACAATTTTAGAAGTACATAGGGAAAAAGTTATTAGATTCTCACTGACGTTTAGGTTCAAAAGATATAATCATAGAATTGCATTGCAGTAATGTCAACAAGCATTACAAAACTGACAAAAACAATCTGCAATAAGTATTGCTTTGTCAAACAGCTTTGATTAATTCAGAACATAGTCTAGTTAGCAAAACAAAAAGCAAAAGATTAAACAAAAAAAGTAAACATTCAATCCTACAAAATACTCTTTATTAGTGGATCTATTTCCCCAGAAATACATATCATACACCAATCTACCACCTAGAGGTATACTGTGACCTTATTTGAGTAAAATGTAGTAGTAAGTAAATTTTTGTTTGTTTGTTTGTTTGTTTGACAATGAGTAAAATCCCTAGTGGGAAGAAGAACAAGTAATCCTCAAGAAAATAATTATTATATGTTAACTTTTTTTTTTTTTTTTTTGAATGACTTCTGCTGCATGTTAAGAAGAAATTGCATACCTTTCAAGATATACCAACATCACCAGAAGACAGCTTATGGGAAAGTGGTATTTGAAACAATGTTATCAAAGATCTGTTTAGAAAAATATTACATATAAACTCCATTGACAGTCACCCACAGCTCCTGTCTCCATCATTCATTCATCTCATTGTCCCTTCTTCTATAATCATCTTCCCGTTGTGTTGGAACTCACTTTTACCCTAGTTTCCCACAGGAGCCTCTTCAACCAGTATTCCTTGCAAACATACAATTCAGTAATCTTATGTTCTTCAAAAGTTCTCCCATTTTATTCTATACTTCTCTCTGCTTCCAATATGACGTTTGTAATCTACTTGTAAAATCATGTCCCTTCACCACCTAAAATCTTTAATGATTTCCATTACCTATAGCATCAATCTAAAATCCCAACTGCTACGGTTTGAATGTTTTGTTTCCTCCAAAACCCTTGTTGAAACTTAATCCGCAATGCAAGTGTTGGGAGGTGGAGTTTGATAGGTGGTGCTGAGGTCATGAGAGTTCCTCCCTCACAAAGGGATTAATGTTATAAAGGGCTTCATTTGGAGAGTTTGCTGTCTTGCCCTTCTGCCATTTGTCATGTGATAATGCAGCAATAAGGCCCTCACCAGATGCAGGTGCCTTTACTTTGAAATTCTCAGTCTACAAAATTGTGAAAAAATAAATTTATGTCCATTATGAATTACCTAGTCTGTGGTATTCTGTTATAGCAGCACAAAAGAGACTAAGATCCCAATCTACTTCTTCACTTCCATCCATGCCAATCTTCATCTTGAATTTTATGTTCCAATCATGTTGAACTACTTATAGCTCCTTCCACTCACCATGCTCACACACTTCTATGGCTTTTCCATTTACCTGGATTATTATATTCTCTCCACCTCTCCATACTCCATTTACCTTTTTCAGGAAGCTTTTGTCTACCTGACAAATTTGTATCCGCATCTCCACTTTAAAACTGATGATATTAATGTGTCTCCAATAAAATGATCCCAAACTTCCTTGATGGGAGTTTCCCTGCACAAGCTCTCTTCTCTTGTTTGCCACCATGTGTCATGTGCTTCTCACCTTTCACCATGATTTTGAGGCCACCACAGCCACGTGGAACTGGAAGTGCATTGAGCCTCTCTCTTTTGTAAATTGCTGAGTCTCAGCTATGCCTTTATCAGTGTGCAAATAGATTAATATACTTATGTATTATCATAAGAAATATGAAATACTTTTTTATTCATAAACTAAAATACACTGATTTTTATATAATCAGTATAGGTGTGAGAAAATTATACATCTTCTCAGGTTTTTGTCTGTATTAAGTTTTACAAAATGTCAAATTTACAGTGAAAAAATGAAGAAAATAAATTAGCTCTTTTGTCATTATGATATCAATTATGACTGAATTGACTGGTTATTTTGATATAAAGGTAGCACAGGTAACAGTATAATTTATCATGATCTAAAATTGTGGGAAATGCTTTTTTGAGTTTGCCTTTAAAATATTTTTGTTCACTATAAATTGAATTATTCTTTTTTATTATTTGTTTGATTTTTATTATGTTTCTTATTTTCTACCTTAAAATATCTAAAGACCAAATTTATGGTGGTATTTTTTAATCATGTAAATATTTTATCTTTTCACAACTTTATGAGGTTAAAAAGAGGTGGTTTAATGAAAGGATCTCTACAATTTTTTTCTAGTTTTAACAGCCTTATTCTACTTGTCTACATCTATTTATTATTGTCATAGTTATTTTCCACAGAAGTGAATTTGATTTCTACAATATGTTATATGCACTCCAAAAATTGACTGAGGACTACTCAGAAGAATATAAAATGATATTTAAAATCAATACTAATATAAAGGTATTTACAATTTTAATTTAATTTAGTTTAATTTTTATTTTATTATTTGTTTTGGACAGGTTCTCATTGTGTCACCCAGGCTGGAGTGTAGTGGCACAATCATGGCTCACTGCAGCCTCGACCTCCCAGGCTCAAGCAATCCTCCCACCTCAGCCCCATAGTAGCTGGGAACACAGGAGTGTGCCACCATGTTTGGTTAATATTTGTACTTTTTGCAGAGACAGGGTCTCACTGTGTTTCCCAGACAGGTCTCAAACTCCAAGGCTCAAGCAATCCTCCTGCTTTGACCTCCCAAAGTGCTGTGATTATAGGCATGAGCCACCATGCCTAGCCTACAATTTTTATCTGCACGACAAATGAAATGAGAAATTTTGCATTAAAATACTTATGGGAAATTTAGCCCAATGAACATTGGCAGCCAATTAAGAGTCCCCCAAATGAATTTGTGTAAAAGTAAATATCAAGATTAACACTGTAGATGAACATATTTTCTTAGTCTTTTGTATTGGTTTGTGAGAAATACGTATCAACAAAGTACAATGGAAAAATAGAGGGGCTAGTGAAGGGCAAATGACATGAAATCAATACATGAAAACAAGGAAGAAATAAGAACCTAAATAGGTAACATGAATAATGATAGCTGAGACAGTGACTAAGAGCTACATCAACTTTCTCAATCTTTGGTTAGGAGACTTCATAATTACATGAGACCATGTAATTATACACAAAGGTCCCCAAATCCCCAAATCTGTGTTTTAATTTTACACTGAATATCA
>NW_012103054.1:1997222-1999913 GCF_000951045.1 Mandrillus leucophaeus
AGGTTGGAGTGCAGTGGCACAATCTTGGCTCACTGCAACCTCTGCCTCCTGGGTTCAAGCAATTCTCCTGCCTCAGTCTTCCAAGTAGCTAGGATTACAGATACCTGCCACCACACCCAGCTATTGTTTGTATTTTTAGTGGAGATAGGGTTTCACCATGTTGGCCAGGCTGGTCTTGAACTCCTGACCTCAGGTGATCAGCCTGCCTCAGCCTCCCAAAGTGCTGGGATTACAGGCATGAGTCACTGCACCTAGCCTAAAAAACACATTCTTGCACAGATAAATTCTTCTATTGTTAAATGTATTAGCTCTCTTTTGTCATTAACAGTTATTTCCTAATTACCACAAATGACCCAAAATGTTCTTTGTTGTCTACAACTGTATGTGTATACATGTATTACGTGTATATCATATATTTTACATATAATTTGAAATGAATATGTGTATCTTCAACAGACTAAAAGACTGCAGCAGACTACATATATATTTACATATACTATAAATGTATGTATCTTAAATTTAAGTAATTTGTCTGCACCATTTATGTACTGCAACGCCTTGAGCATGGCACTAAACTTCTTGTGCCTCAGTTTTCTCTAAGACGATAATAATAGTATCGAATATTATCTACTACAGTAAATTACTTTGAAGAACAAATGAGTTAATCCACGTAAATAACTTAAAAGGAGGCCTGAAACATGGTTGGTAATAAATACTACTTTTCTTTATTTTTCCTATTAAAAAATGTTGAGTCTAAGCATGTGATCTTTCAATGCCTTAGGAAAAATATTTAGCCATAGATGATAGCAAGGCTAAGTGACATGAAAGAAAATAGGCAAAGATTTGGTAATTCAGGAGGTCACTGTTGCCTCAGAGAGGTTTTCAGTTGAGAGGCAAGGAGGAATTCATCCGTCAAAGAAACAACTGCAAATAAAGCCAACTGCAACTTTTCAAGAGAGAAAATAGTTTGTGAAATATGTTACTATAACAGAAATATGGGCTCTATGTAAATATAAATGGGTTTATAAATGTTTACACATTTTTGTGAGAGATTGAACATTGATGACTTCTAAGAAAAGCACATATATAAGAAACTGAATAATTTAGATCCTCAAATGAACTTATTTTCAGTCTTGTATTTCAGAAAAAAAAGAACTGACGTCAAAATAATATTCCTAAGCACATAGCACCAAATGGAAGAAGAAGACTTCACTTCAATTATTTGCTTATCAGCAGGCAAATCACACAAATAAGTGAAGCAGGCTGGTGGATGGGACCACAAGTAGTGAGAGCATCAATGAACTGAAAAAGACATGTTCCCTGCCCAAAAGCAATGTATTTTATTTTATTTTAATTTTTATCTTTATTTTTATTTTTGTTTTTGTTTTGAGATGGAGTCTCGCTCTGTCGCTCAGGCTGGAGTATAGTGGCACAATCTCGGTTCACTGAAACCTCTGCCTCCCAGGTTCAAGCAATTCTCCTGCCTCAGCTTCCTGAGTAGCTGGGATTACAGGCGTGCATCACCACGAGCAGCTAATTTTTTTTTGTATTTTTAGTAGAGACGAGGTTTCCCATGTTTGTCAGGCTACTCTCGAACTCCTGACCTCAGGTGATACACCTGCCTTGGCCTCCCAAAATGCTGGGATTACAGGTGTGAGCCACTGTGCCCAGCCAACAATGTATTTTAAAAGCTTATCAAAGTACAAGAGAATTTAGAACACACCTGGTGTTAAATCAGCCTGTAAGATGGACAGTTGATATCTGAGAACTGATCCCAAAGCTGACACTTTCTATTTTAGCGGTAATTGCATTACCAATTTACTCTTAAGATAAATGTCACATACCATTCCTGGGAAGTCTTTCTACAACAAACTAACTACCAGAAACATAGTTGTGATGGTTAGTCCTGACTGTCAAGTTGATTGGCTTGAAGGATGTAAAGTATTGTTCCTGGGTGTCTGTGAGGGTATTGCCAAAGGAGATATAGTCAACTGCCAGCGTGGCTAGAATCAAGCAGACAGAAGAAGCTGGAAGGACTACACTTGCTGAGTCTTCCGAGCTTCATCATTCTCCTGTGCCGGATGCTTCCTGCCCTTGTACATTGGACTCCAAGTTCTTCGGCTTTTGGACTCTTGGACTTACACTGGTGGGTTCCCAGGGGACTCTTGGGCCTTTGGCCACAGATTGAAGGCTGCACTCTCGGCTTCTCTACTTTTGAGGTTGTGGGATTCATACTGATCCACCACTGGCTTCCTTGCCTCTCAACTTGCAGACTGCCTATCATGGGACTTTACCTTGTGATCACGTGAGTCAATTTTGCTTATAAACTGCCCTACATATAAACCTATATCTCATTAGTTCTGCTCCTCTAGAGAACCCTAATACAATAGTTTATTCACTATAGCCTATCCATTTCACATATTAATTCTAGTTTGATAAAAAGTGAGTGTGGGGTCAGGCAAGTACACTGTAAATAATTGAAATGGAAGGACATAATGAAATGACAAAGATAGCTGTAGTCAGAATTCCATATTTATAGAATTTGAATAAATAGAAATAGCATTGAATGTATTTACTCTAGCTTAGTGAAAGCACCCAAGAAAATAGATGTTCAACATATTTCCAGAAAAGAGACAAAGGAAAGTAAAATAAAAGGAAGAAGAAGAAAAAGAACAGATGATATCAAGAGAG
>NW_012103054.1:2000768-2029584 GCF_000951045.1 Mandrillus leucophaeus
TATATAATATATATTCACTATATATATATATCCTATTAGTTCTGCCCCTCTAGAGAACCTGACTAATATAATATATGCGCAGATCAACTTACTATAGCTCATAGAGCATTTTCCACATGGTTTAGTCCTTCCTCTGAGATAGATAGCTCTCATTTGGTTGGTGCCCAAGTGGGAGAAGAAGGATGTGGAGGAAATGGAAAGACAGAATCTTATCCTCCACCAAGGGATATGGGGGAGCAGGAGGAGTCAGTGATGGTGGGGGGGATTCATGAGTTCTGATCTCGCTAAGACCCACTTTTCAACTTGTGGTGTGTGTGTGGGTGCGTGCATGTGTGTGTCTGTGTGTGGACTAGTTCTGCTTTTAACCTACATCTAAGAGTAATTCTTGCATTTAAGTCATTGTTAATTCCTGCACCTGATTTGGAAGATTTGTCATTATCCAATAGTACCATGACCTCAGAGTGCTGTTTTCAGTTTTCCACTACAAAACATCTTCACTTTTGCTTCTGTGATTTCATTCATGTTTCTAGACTGCTCTTCTTATTGCCACCTACCCTAATTCAATATAGCCTTTAATGCACAACTTTCAGTTTCACATTTTCACCAATTTTTCTCTGGTCATCAAAATCCCTGGTGACCTCCTTCTCTTATGAATTTACAGGGTTTATGGTATAAACTACAAAAGTATCTAAGAAACCATTGCCTTGTGTTATTTGTAATTGTTTTTTGTTAAGTAAGTCCCTAAGTCAATTGTAAGCACTTCAAATACAGAGGTTATAGCTCATACCTCTGTATAAGTTAACCTGGCTGGACTAGACAATCAATATGTGACTTTTTATGTATACAACTTATTAACTTCCTTGACTTCATCATTTGTAAGATATTTTATGAATGTAAAAATATGAAATGGATACCCCTTATCAATACCCACAATAACACTGTATTCCTTTTTTTGACATTTTTAGATTAAATGTCAGTGGACTGGGGAAGGCAGATCCACCCGTAATCTGGTGGACACAATCTAATCAGCTGCCAGAGATATAATGCAGGCCAAAAAACATGAAAAAGAGAGTGACTGGCCTAGCCTCCCAGCCTAGCCTCCCTGCTACCATGATCCAATCACCTCCCACTGGGCCCCACTTCTAACACCGGGGATTACAATTTGACATGAGGTTTTGGTGGAGACACAATGCCATACCATATCATGAGATTTAAAAACACAAGATTTCTCATGTTAAATTATCTCTATAAAAAAGTCTACACTAACAACCTATCTTCATTCTGTTAATAATTATTGTTTAGGCCAGTTGTTTAGAGGAGGTGTTAATGAAATTAATGTATTGGATTCTGTCTCCTGATGGACAGGTTTATTCCACAGAAATCTCTACAGGCTCTTCGGCTTGCAAGGCTAGAGGCATCAGTGAGGAGTGAAACTGAAAAGGGATAGAGATTGTTCACAACTGTTATAAATTATGAAGATATTTGATCTGAAAATTCTTACATACTTGGTGGGAGCCATTTGATACACAGAGAGAACTGTTTTGGCTTGTTCATATTGCTTACTTGAGATAGAAAAAAATGCCCAAGAGCCTTAGTTTCGAGCTTAGTACAGGGTACAATTGACAATCTGGGCCATATGGACTTAAAATACATTGTAATAATGCTACTAATTTTGACAAAGTCACTTTCAACTATTGACTGTTTTTCATTTTTTAAGTAATAAATGTGTTATATTTTCCTTGGGCAGAGGGGGAAGCTCTCTCCATTTTTCATTAGTTATTTCTTAGTATAAGCCTACATTTCTCTTTACTGACTTCTGTAAATAACCTGCTCTGTAGGGATTGACCTTTCATTTCTGCTTTGCCCTTTACAATTCTACTTTTGTCTGACTCTCTTCCCACCTTATATTTTGTCATCTTGTGAGTGTTGTGATTTTGTGCCTGCTTCAGCACAATTCTGGAGTTGAACACACAATGGTTCTCACTGTTCCAGTTAATTGGCTTCCCTACCCTTTGGGTGACCTATTCTCCAGTGTCTTTTGTTAATTAACAACCTTTCCTCCCAAGCATTTCTTAACATTTAATAATATAGTGAAGAGCAGAATAAGGAATAACAAACATCTGATTCACGTGGTGAGAAGAACAACCCTGTGATCAACTTTCTAGACTTCACACGCCTAATGCATGACTGTTTCAGGAAACATTACTGGCAGTCCTTAGAGATCTACTTAGAGGATGCATCTGGTTATTTGTACAAAGTAACCTAGTTTTAGTACAGTAATAAACATAGCATAGCAGCAAGGCTAGAAAGCAGGCTGAACAAGAGGAGGTTCAGAAACAAAAAGTTCAAAGACCAAGGGAAATGTAAATAAGAAGAACTCCTTGGATCTAAAATAAATGAAACATGGAAGACTTTCCTTTTTAGGATTTTGCCTTAGATGTGTGGCATCTACAATTTGAGGGTGGTTTTGGATGATGTTACTGATGACTTTCTATAACAATAAGCTCTTAACAAATGGGCCACCATTGAGACAGACCTCAATAATGGTTGTTAATTATTAATACCTAATAAATAATAAATAATATATTAATATTTCTTCAGGATGAAAAGATATTTGCTCAAACAAAATATTTACCAAAATAGTTGTTTGCAAATAATAAGTTCTTCCTGTCCAAGTTGAGATTTCGATAAACTTTGTTGTCATCTAGACTGCCAAAAGCTGGTGTACTTAGGCTCTATTATGTATTGTTGTGAGCTGAAACAGGTGAAATTATTTCTAGTATTTCTGGGAAACCCCTGACATTGAAACTAAACTTTAAGACAGAAAACTTTTCCCTATTACCTCAACAACTTGTGGGTTCTGCGAAGCACAATTTTTTAAACAAGAAGCATGACTATTAAAATTTGTTTCCTAATGGATATTAGTTGTGTAATTGCTTATTGAACAAATTGATGAATTGTCTAATCATATTCATGTGTACTAAAGTAATAACTTGAGTTTATATTCCATCTTTTTATTGTGATCAATATATTACATAATTATTTTCAAGGCTACTGTAACACTAATTTGACTTTTTAATGCCGTCTTCTATTTTAAGTTTTAGAGCTATATATACAATTTGCTGTTTGCATACAATGTACAGGTTCTATAAAAATGTAGAAAAAAAGCACAATAGTAAGGGTAAGAACCTGCTTCTATATGCCATTTTCACTTCTTAAAAGCTCTGATTCGGAGTAAACTTTTTTTTCACTTCCGGTTTTCTATGGGAAAATTAACATAACGTATCTATCTCAAAGCATCATTTTTAAGGACAAAAATTAGATACTATCTGCACAAGCTCATGACTTAGTGCTTGCAAATAATAATTCTCAATAATAATTAAGTTTGTTAATCACTTCCTATTCTGTAATTCTCTTCAATAACTGTATTAGTTTGTTCTCACACTGCTATAAATAAATAACTGAGACTCAGAAAATTATAAAGAAAGGAGGTTTAATTGACTCCTGGTTCTGCAAGCTGTACAGGAAGCATAGTGACTTATGCTTCTGGGGAGGCCTCAGGAAACTTACAATCCTGGTAGAGGGTGAAAGGGAAATAGGCATGTTTTACATGGCTGGGGCAGAAGCAAGGTCGTGGGGAGGTGCCACACACTTTTAAACAAACAGATCTTACAAGAACTCACTATCGCAGTAACAGTGCCAAGGAGAATGGTGTTAAACCATAAGAAATTGCCTCCATGACCTAATCACCTCCCACTAGGCCCCACTTCTAACACCAGGGATTACAATTTGACATGAAATTTTAGTGGGGCCACAGAGCCATACCATATCATGAACCCATTGATCATTTCTTTATGTACCTGAGTCAACAATATTATAAAAACAACTAGAGACATAAGCAATAAAAAAATATGCATTTATATTTTGATCTGAAAGACGTCTTGCAATATGAACAAAATATATACATGAAAGAAGGTAAGTGTTTATGTATGTGTATTATTGACACCAAATAGAAATGTACTAGTTATTAGAATGAAAGCTTTTATGCTCAAAGAACTCTGAAATTTGATAATAATAGAAGGAAGAAAGCAATGAAACATGTACAGAGACAGGGTAGAAATTGCTAACTGATTTTAAAGTTCTGTAATTGTCTGCATCTTTGCATAAATTAAAATATAAAAAAACTGTTAAAACAAAGGTAGCTAAATACAATAAAGCCTCATTACACAATGCCATAAAGTTTCTGTTTGTCCTAGTTTACTCAGGGTAGATGCATATTGCCCCAATATAATCATAAGTGGTTTCTTCTTTCACTCTCAAAAGTTTCCTGGTTTGGATTATAAATTACATGGTTAACTATCCAGACACGACACGTCTTGAAATCATAACCAAGAAACAAAAACACAAATGACTGATACTATCTATTTAGCCTGTATTACACTTGTTAGTTCCACTCCAAAGGGAAGTCTAGAATTATAAACAGTTCCACTGTATCTCATTGTTTCACATATGAAGTCATTTATAAACAGAATAATGTTTGATGTGATCAGTATTACATAAATACAAAATGATAGAGGCAATGGATTTGAGCATTTCATTTTACAACTGAGACAGATGAGTCTCATTTTGCTTGTTTATCTTGTCTTACAATGTCTAATTTGCAGTCATTTTATTAGTGCATTTTCAACATCAAACGATGAATGCAAAATTAACTTGGTTTTTAATCATTATTTTGTTCTCATTTAAAATTAGTTCTGCCAGATTCATTATCCTTTGTTATTTATAATAAAGAAGAAAGAGGTCAAGCAGTTCTGTTTCTGGAAAAGCATCACCAATATTAACATAGTACTTAAAAGGCAGCCAAACTTAGTTAAGACTTAGTGGGTTATCCTGATTTTTTTTTCACTTGAGTGATACATTAGGTAATTTTGAGTGCTCCTAATGTATGAAAGAAGGTAAAAAAGAAACAAAACAAAACACTTTTTAACTGTGCTACAATTCTGAGACTGGGGACAGGTATAATGAAGGGACTGCCTGCTACAGTCGGACACTTTCTATGAAGGCCTGTCATGATCTTCGATTCATGCTTGACACCCTCTGAACTTCACTTCGCATTATGTGGTAGCTGATTTATGGTTTAAAATGAAATATGTTCTGATATCTAGAGTCAATATTCTGTAGTAGTTCATTTCTACCAATGGCATTTAAGATAGGGCTGCTTCTTTGTGTAGAAAAACGACAGAAAAGACCAAATTTACATTTATTTTGAATCTCAAAGAAAGGGGCAATTTGTACCCACACTTAATGCCGTTCCCAGAACATTCTGTGTCTGCAAGGAGTCTATGGACCTCTGAGAGAAATAGTGAAGGAAATTTGGAATGAACGAAAAGTAACGTCTATGAACACTAGTACCGAATTTTTGAAAGTGGAGAAACAATTTTCTCCCATTCTGTAGGTTGCCTGTTCACTCTGATGGTAGTTTCTTTTGCTGTGCAGAAGCTCTTTAGTTTAATTAGATCCCATTTGTCAATTTTGGCTTGCAGCACACCAACATGGCACAAGTATACATATGTAACAAACCTGCACGTTATGCACATGTACCCTAGAACTTAAAGTATAATTAAAAAAAAAAAAAAAAAAGGAAAAAAAAAAAAAGACAGTGGAGAAACAGAGACAGTTCCATCTTGAGGCTACAAATACATTCTAAGCCAATAAACGTTCTCATCCTAATGAGGGCTGTTGAGTAGCTCATTGGGATTAAGGAAACTAAGGGCGACGGAGCAAGCAGAAAAAATAATCAAAAGGACTACAAGACTAGAGAATTCCAACATCAACTGTGAAGTGTAAGAGACTGGGGGCTATTTTAGAAGATCATCCCAAACATGGTTGAAACTTTGAATCAAATCAAATTATAATTACCATGCATAAGCCCTTGGTTGCCTCCAAAGGCTGAGTGGCCTGAGGAAATACGTAATTCACAAAAGTAATTCTCTGCTTGCTGAACAAAAATATGCTTATCAATTCCAGATGTTAATAAGGACAATTCTTATTTACAACTCAGAAGATGCATGCCATTTTTTCATTAAATTGACAATCTTAACTAAGATTACTATCTAAGTTGACTCAGTGAGGCTGATTATCCTTCCAGTAGCAAATGGCTCTGCCCGTTGTTACAAGTTAGCTTCCACTGTTCATGTGACTTTTTGAGGTTTAGATGGTTTGTTTCTGCAATTTCACTAACTTTGCTAACACATTACTTCAACTCTTAAAACTAACCAAATATTTTACTAAATAAACAGTGATAATTACCAAAATGAGTCATAAAGTAATTATCAAGTTAATTCAGACTAATATAGATAACACTTATCTTTTATTTATAGTACTTATTATTTGAAAAGGTTTGTATAGTTCTATATTTCATTTTGCCTCCATGTATCTTCAGTACAACTCTAGTAATAAACCATATTACAGTATCGTTAACTAAGAATTGGTACGCAATTTGTTTTAAGATGTCTTTCTGTAACATCAAACTGAGATAATTAAAATATCAGAATCTGTTCCATAGCACATGATTAATCAATAAATCTCAATGCCATTTCTACTTTTAAAATGAGTAACAGAGAAGCCACAGTCTTGCTAAGAATTCCTTTATTGAACAGAAAATCAAAAAGAATCTTGGAACCTTCTTATCTCACCTACATATTTATATTTATGTCTATTTATCCTTATCTATTAAAAGTAGGGTAATATTGTTTTCCTATTAAAATAACTAAACATAATTTTAAACTATTTTCCTACTCTTGACTTGCCTCTCAATACTCAACTTCTATTGGATAATTCATTTTTGTCCAAATATACAATATAGTTTTTAACCCCAGGGTTTTAGTCTATAATCTTATTGTTAGAGTAGGTAGATAGTTAGCCATGAGCAGGAAAGAAAGCGGCTGGGGTAGGAAGCTCTGGAAAATCCCACGCCCCGGAGACCACCCAAAATATGCATGCTAGATATGAGCAGAAAGGAGGGAAAATTCCTATGCAAAAAGCAACACCCAAAATGCCCCTTATGATGCCCAGTAATTGTCCATTCTGCAGTTAAACTGTCAGAATGTCACTAGTTATATTGTGAGAAGGGGAATGGGGCAAAATGGAATTCTAAGAGATACACAAGAGCAATAAGCACAGATTTAACCACTATACAACCTTCCTGGAGTGGTGGTAATGAGCTATACCACCACTGTTATGAGGTAACAAGTAATGAGCCCTGCTGTTGGGTAAGATTCGTAATGATCACCTGTGCCCACACATGTGCATCAACTGACAGTAACGGGAAGTACCACAGACCTGGGAGGGAACTAGGCAGGGACAAGGCAAATACTTTAGAAAGAATTCGGAAAGTAGACAAAGACAAGGGAGGAAACTGGAGACAGAGGCGGGAACTTAAAGAAATAGTACAGCATTATAAAAACCCAGCAGAGAACTCTCAGGGCTGCTCCCAGCCTGGTCAGTCTGTTCCTCTCTTGAAGTGTACTCTTATTTCCTTAATAGGCCCTTTGCTTGCTTTACTAGTTGGTCTCTTGGCTGAATTCTTTCCTCCAAGAGGACAAGAACCAAGGACCACCACACTTCCTGCTAACATTATCATCATCAAAAAATAGTACTTCTCTCTAAAGACTTATATTATCTTCCTCGTGAAACCTTTCCTGTTTATCTTAAATGTGATTTCTCTCATTCCTTTGAACCCATCTACTCTTCTATGTAAAGCTATTTCATGGTGATAGGTTTTTTTGTTGTTTTTGCCTATAATATAGCTAAACACATATATTTCTGCAGGGTTATTTTAGGGAATAGAGAAGAAATGTCCTCCTTGCCCTATAGATGTTTGATAATTATGCTTGCTCCATTCTCTTACTCCGGTCTCATAAAAGTTTGCACATTGTTTGAGGTTAGGGTCTGTGACATTTAATGTTTTATTTCCTGTGAGTCTAGTACAAGACTTCTTGCAGAATGAGAGTTTTTAAAATAGAGTTTTGGGTTGGTTTGTTTCTGTGGAAATCACAGTATTTTAGTTCTCAGTTCCTTTCATTCTAGGAAAATAACTCAATTACTTCTGTTGCAAATGGCTATTCCTACTACTCTCTATGGCTGGACCAGGAGTCTCCATGATTTTACGGGACCCTACCTCCCAGCCATGGTTGATGATCAGGAATAAATACACAGACCAATTCTGGCCAGTGAAAATTTTTCCCCAGAATGATTTTTCCCTAGGAAATTTTAAAAAATAGAACATGAGACCAGGTGCAGTTGCTCATGCCTGTAATCCCAGCATTTTGGGAGACTAAGATGGACAGGTCACTTGAGGTCAGGAGTTCGAGACCAGCCTGGTCAACATGGTGAAACCCTGCTTCTACTAAAAATAGAAAAATTAGTCTGGCATGATGGTGCATACCTGTAATCCCAGCTACTCAGGAGGCTGAGGCAGGAGAATCACTTGAACCTGGGAGGTGGAGGCTGCAGTGAGCTGAGATTGCACCACTGCTCCCCACCCTAGGTGACAGAATGAGACTTTGTCCCCAAAAAAAAGAAAAAAAAAGAAAGAAAGAAAGAAAGAAAGAAAAAAAAAAAGAACATGAAAATGAGAATCAGTCCTTGATTTGCTTTTGGTAAAAACTGTGGAAGGTTTGGGTCAAATCTATTATTAACCATTATGTTTCTGCACATGAAGGAAACAAGTCATCAGCACAAAAGAAAGAAGTTAATAGAGAGGCAGAAACAAAAAGGACAGTGAGTATTAAAAAGAAGTGAATAAAAAGAGAGAGTTCTGCTGGCATTCAACACCTGACTCCAGGTCTTCGTAAGCCGGGCTAAACACCTGACTTCCTGATCATGTGTTAATTTCAGTTTCTTTACCTCTAATTGAAAGATTTTTGGCTTTTCAGTAACCTAATAGTAATGTCATATCCCCACTTCAACTCCACACTCAGGAGTTATCAAAGACTATCTATATAGCCTTACCTAATACTGGTAAAAGTATAGTTAAGTACACTCTGAAATCTTGACATACCTATTGATCCATAAAATTAATAAAACATCAGATACAATGCAAGTTATATTTGTGTAGAACCCTTCTTTTTTCATAGGTAATTGAGATAATTAACTATAAAGAGAGTAGAAGGCTTGATAAATCACTATTGTAAAGTTTTTATAGACACTAAAAATCAATACAAGAAGAAATACAGCTTTTCAGAACTGTCTTTATGGAGGCAACACAAAAAAAGGCTCATCAAATTACACCCTTGCCTTCCACACTAGGCAGGATTCTGAGCATGATGGCTATACAGAAATATACCCTCTGCTGCTTTTACTCCTAAATTTTCTCTTGATTTAAAGCAAATTATGCAGGATTAAAATCTCAAAACACAAATTTATTCTTATTGCCATTTAATTCACAAAATCTGCAAGTTGTACATATGGTGTAGAAAAGATAAATGAGCTTATAGTAGATTCAAGTTTGTTCAATCATCATATATTGAACAAATATAACATAGTATATCAGTGAATGCATTGGATTTACCCTAATGGATTGGTTCTGCCAAGGTCCAATATGTTGTTTCTTCTGGTTATGCAAAGAAAAGATGATCATTTGTTTAAAATGTAGAACAAAGGATTCACGATTTATGTGTGAATTTAATTCAATTATCTTCCCTTCCATAATTCATTTGTGTATCTATTAATAGACATTTACTGGATGTAAGCTCCATGTCAACCATCATGCCAGATGTAGAGAGTGTTATGGGCTGAATTATGTCCCCCAAAAATGACATATTGGAGTCCTAACATCCAGTACCTCAGAATATGATGTTATTTTGAAATGGGATGTTTACAGAGGTATTCAAATTAAAATGAAATCTTTCAAGTGAGCCCTAATTCAATATGACTGGTGTTCTTACAAAAAGGGGCAAATTTGGAAACAGACTGACACACAGAGATGGAGAAAAATATGCCAATACAAGAAACTACCAAAAGCTAGAAGAAAGGCTTAGAACAGAAATTTCCCTAGCACCTCCAAAGGCAGTGTGGCTCTGCCAACACCTTGATTTCAGACTGGTGGCCTTCAGAACTGTGAGATAACACATTTTTATTGCTTAAGTCACTCAGTTTCTGTTACTTTGTCATGGCAGTCTAGATATTTAAGGTGTAAAAAGATGAATGAAGTCCCTTTCTTTATTGAATTAGAGTTTTATTGACTATAGAACTTTAGGCGTCTTCCTTCAAATATTACTTTTCTTAGGAATAATTTTCATAGAAATGTTATAAAAGCTACCATTATTTAGAATAACATATGTATATAATATATAAAATCAATTTACTATAAGGCAATACATTTAAGTGATAAATACAGCTACCTGACTTAGACCATAGTTCAGCCATGGCTTCAGGCATGATTCAAGAAAAAGTCTTGTCAGGTGTGTCATAAATGATCTCATTTGGCAAGAAATAAAAATGTTTCTCCAACACACTATGAAGCAACATATTAGATTTGCTCTGTGCACAAAAGCAAAGATTCATTTAAATATATTTAGCAAAGTATATTTAACAAAGTTGCAAAATTTAAAAAAAAGCATCTAACATATTTAAGAAAACACCTGGCTTGGAACTAAATCTGTTTTGCTAGCATAGTTATTTCAAAGTAATCTACAATTTACATTCAGAGTTCATGGACAACATCATTGTGGAGGGTGCAACATTGGATTATTTACAACACACAACTAGCTTTCATTACTGCACTTATTCTCTCTACTACACTTTTAGATTAATAAGAAAACGGGTAACTTGTAGAGCTCTTTTGAAGGATCATGTTGCTTATGTTGTTGTTAAATTTTATGTATAACGTAATTGTTACAATAGATGCCAAACAAATCTAATAACCGTTAGAACATAATATTTGAGTGATCTAAGTTAAAGAAACAGAATCATTGTAGTGTTTTTTTTTCTGGACCTAAATGTGATTTATAGAGGTGTCACTATATTAATGGTAGCATGCACAGAGTCATTGCTTTCTTACATTCATTATACATTTTTGCTTAACTTCTTACTATTTAGTAATTCCATACAAGGATGCAGGCAATATAACTAATGTCATGCTGAAGGTTAATGAGGGGCGAAGGGAATGAAAGGCATTTTCTAGTTGGGGTGGAGGGAAGGGTCAAAAGAAACATTGAGGATTGAGGATTGACTATACTATAATATTTCTGTTATACCAGTCCCCCCTCATCCACAGTTTCACTTTCTGCAGTTTCAGTGACCTGTAGTGGACCACAGTCTCAAAATGTTACGGAAAATATCCAAGAGAGATCACATTCACATAACTTTTATTATAGTATACTGTTTTAATTGTTCTATTTTATTAGTAGTAATTGTTGTTAATCTGTTACTATGTTTAATTTTTTAATACACTGAAATTTATTTTAGGCAGATATGTATAGGAAAAACATGATAAATGTAGGATTTTGTACTGTGTGCAATTTCAGGCATACCCACTGGGGGTATTGTTACATATGCCCCCACAAATAAGAAGGGACTACTGTATTTACCTGTACATATTTTAATGTAGTTATTCACTGTTTCATTATTACACATTAATATAATAATGCTAAAGTAAATTAGCTTTATTTTTAATTATGTAACGATCTTTCTTCATCTTAAATTACTAGAGAAGAAATGGATGTATTCATTTATTAAAGCTTCTATAACAGATTATCACAATTTGAGAGACTTAAACAACAGAAATTTGCTATATCAATAAACACAAGAAATCATGATTAAAGTATCAGCAGGGTTATGCTTCTTCTGAAGGTGTAAAAGAAGATGTGTTCTAAGCCTCCCTCCTAGGCTCTGGAAGGTCCTTGGCTTGTAGCTGCATAATTGCAATCTCAGCATAGCCCTCCTCTTGAGTACGTGTCTGTCTGCAAATTTGTCTATTATAAGGACACCAGTCTTCCTTGATTAGTGACCCACCTTACTCCAGTAGGACCTCATCCTAACTAATTACATCTACAACGATCCTATTTCCACTAAAGTCACATTCTGAGGTACTGGGGTTAGGAATTCAACATATGAACTCCTGAGGGACAAAATTCAACCTACACCAATGACCAAAAATATACACTTACAGAAATTATTTTCATATTTACATCAATGGTTAAGATTTAGTTTTAGTTGTGAGGGGTAAAGCACCCTAAGCCATCGTTGTTTAAGCTTAGATAGGAGCTTATGTTTGTCCTATGTAAACAAATGCAGTCTGTCATCAAGGGCGTGTGTACATTTGATCTGCCACATCAACATCTGGAAGGGGCCTCTTTGTGTTCTATTGTATCTGCATTACAGCCAACAGAAAGAAGGAATTCAAGAAGGATGTATTATGTCCCTTAAGGATACTTTCTGGGGATCATTGATGAAATATCCAGGCATGTACCATTAACCTGAATTTAGTCACATAACCATACTCATTGTAAAGGGAACTGCAGAATGTAATCTTAGTCCAGGTGGTAATTTACAAAATGTTCATCTGCCAGTGAAGAAGAAGCGAATACATCCTGCGTGATCTCTTGGTCTCTGTCATATGAGATTAAAATGAAGCAAATAAAACATATTTCTGTATTCAACAAATACTTGTTAAATATGTTTCCTCACCGGACAGTGCAAGGTGTTGGGATAAAAATGGATTAGTCTGTTTTCATGCTGCTGATAAAGACGTACTCGAGATTAGGTAATTTATAAAGAAAAAGAGGTTTAATGGACTCGTAGTTCTGTATGGCTGGAGAGGCCTCACAATCATGGCAGAAGGTAGCAGGCAAGAGAGACTGAGAGCCAAGCAGAAGGGGAAACCTTGATAAAACCATCAGAACTTGTGAGACTTATTCACTACCATGAGAACAGTATGGTGAAAACCGCCTCCATGATTCAGTTATCTCCCACCAGGCGCCTCCCACAACACATGTGAATTATGGGAGCTATAATTCAAGATGAGATTTGGGTGAGGACACAGCTAAACTATATCAGAAATATAAATGAAACTTGTGTCAATGGACTCGATAGTCTTCTATTTATTTGGGAGGCAAAATAGCAAAATATGTTAAAATTGCAATGCAGTAAAAATTTATTAAGATGTATGAAAGGTATAATATATGGGTAAAACATCCCAAATGCTGGGAGAAAAACAAACAGGTTAGTAATATTTAAGCTAATATTGGAAGATGGGCAGGGATGTGCCAAGCAAGAGGAAGAGGCAGACAGAAAAGCTGCAACAGAAGTCCGATTCACCTTAGAGACATTTGTAAGAAATAAATCAAATGTTTATGCTTAAACAGTATTGATTATTCATTTTGTTTGGTTCCTCAACTGAATTTTAAGAAGTCTGAGTCTGTTTTATTCTCTAATTGTGTGACATGATTCTTTCCTTCCTTTCCTCTTTCTTTCTACACACGTTTATCACTTACTTAATAGAGCCAGGCCCTGTGGTAGGGACAAGGTATTCCTCTGAGAATTATAAAAACATAATCCTGACCCCATAGCCTGAAGTCTGAAGAAATCTTTTAGCTATACCTACTGAGGTAATTGGATTTCTCCTGAGATTTTTCTACTACCCTGTTATATCTTCCCGTTTACATGAAGTTGCTAAGCTAGAAGAGGTGGAATGCTCTCTCTCTGGGAAAGTTGAGAAAAGAATTTTGAGGCCAGACACAGTGGCTCATGCCTGTAATCCCAGCACTTTGGCAGGCTGAGGCAGGTGGATCACCTGAGGTCAGGAGTTCGAGACCAGCCTGGCCAACATGGTGAAACCCCGTTTCTACTAAAAATACAAAAACTTAGCCAGGTGTGGGGTCTACACCTGTAATCCCAGCTACTCGGGAGGCTGAGGCAGGAGAATCGCTTGAACCCGGGAGGCAGAGGGTGCAGTGGGCCAAGGTCACTCCACTGCACTCCAGCCTGGGCGACAGAGCGAGACTCCGTCTAAAAACTAAAAAAGAAAGAAGAAAGAAAAAATGCTGAGTTACTGAGGAGAAGGCTTGATTCAAGAATCTGTGTTCCAAGATGACTCAAGGGAGGTAGAATATTTGACAAACAATAGCAAAACGTCTCTAGTTCCTAGGTGAAATATAATTTCCTGATGCAGAGAAGAAAGTTTGCTGCTGCGTATTAGGGTCAAGTCCTGAATTTTCTTCTTTCACTCCAGAGCCACTTATTTCAGAGGGAATGATTCAGGGTCAGGAGAAGAGATGACTTTGCCCTCATCGACAGGTTGTTTAGAATTTCAAGAGTTTGGAATGAAAGAATAAAAGAAATATCTATTGTTTACAGATGTGAATCAACATTGTAGGGTAAAGAGCAGACAAACACGAAGAAAGCTTAAAATAGGAATTGCAGAGAATTCAGCAAGCACTTCAGAGGTGGCTCACACTTATAATCTCAGCATTTTGGGAGGTTGAGGCAGGAGGATTGCTTGAGGCCAGTAGTTCAAGATCAGTCTGGGCATCCCAGTGAGAATCTTCCTCTACTAAAAGAAAAAACAAACTAGCCAGGCTTGGTGATACACACCTGTAGTCCCAGCTACTCAGGAGGTTGAAGCAGGAGGATTGCTCGAGACCAGGAGTTTGAGGCTGCAGTAAACTATGATCATGCCACTGCACTCCAACTTGGGCAACAGAGTGACACCCTGTCTCTAAAACAACAACAACAACAACAACAAAAACAAAAACAAAAAAAGCACCTGAAAATGAAAAATTTCTAGATTTAAACCCAAAGGTTAAACAAAAAGGAAAAGAAAGGTACAGGAAGAGCAAAAATGAAGACCCTGAAATGAAAGAGCTTTGAGGAAATGGAATAATTTTAGTATGAATAAAACAAATTCTGAGTGAGCAGAGCAGTGAGCTGTTAGAGAGGCAAGCAGAGCCAAGATCATATAGAATTTTATTGATTTCATCCATATATTTTAAGTGCCAACACTGTCTTAAGTCATATTAAAAACTGTGGAATGCATCCGAAGATATCGTTGGATCTACATGGAATTTTAAGTAGGGAAGTGACATGATGACATTTGATTTTTTCAAAACATCACTCTGGCTACTGTGTGGAAAAATATTAATGCAGAGACACTGATGGATAGCTGTGCACAGATGTAAGTGAAAGTCAACAGTGGTCTGATTTAGAATTGAGGTGTCGGGGATGGAAACGAGGTAAATTTGAGTTATTTTGTAAGCAGAATGGAAAATATGACTAGAAGGACATTGGAAGTGAAGGACAAAGACAATCATGGGTGACTCCCAGGTTTTTGACTGATATTTGTGAGAATAGTGGTTCTGTTTCCCGAGATAAGGAAGCGTGCTCTAATTCTTTTTGTGCAGAAATTTCTGGTCTGTTTTAATATATTTATTACGTAAGATGACCTTTAGGGCCCTTTTGTCAACTGAATTTGGAAATATTGAATTTAAAGATTTATCAATTTTAGATTGCTAGAGAACCAACATTTGACATTAATGAATGTTCCCATCCGGGAAAATGTTGTCTCTCAAAATGGTATCATTTTCATTTTATCTATAGTTTATTTTGTATTTACTTCATTTTTTCTGTAGAGTTTTCTAGTTTTCATCATCTAGGGTCTATATATTTTCTCCTAAACTTATCATATTTTATATATTATAAAAGTATTTTACCAGGATGAATGGAATATTTTCTTAAATGTAGTAACTAATAATTATTAGTTTATAAAAATGTAAATTATGTTGTATACTTATTTTGTAAATAGCTGTGATTATACAATGGACTGAATGTATGTGTCTCCCTAAAATTCATGTTGAAATCCTCATGTCCAATGTGATGGTGTTTAGAGATGGGGCTTGTGGGAGTTAATTAGGCCATAAGAATGGCCCTCCTAAATGGGATTAATGCCATCACGAAAAAAGAACCCAAAGATGGTTCTCACCCTCTTTCCACCACGTAAGGAAACAACAGACTAAAGTCACCAGTCTGCAACCTGGAAGGGTGTCTTCAACAGAACCTGACCCTGCTGGCACCCTGATCCAGATTTCCAGCCTCCAAAACTGTAAGAAATAAATTTCTGTTGTTTGTCAGTCAACTGGTCTACGGTACTTTGTTACAGCACCCCAAACTGACTAAGACAGTTATAATCTCATAATTTCAAATCATTTTCAAATGAATCTTTCTGGTTTTCTAGTCATACAATCATGACCACTTGAAAGAGAGAGAGAAAAAAGAAACTTTCCTATGAGATAATTTTACCCCTTCATTTTTTATTCAAATCAATGTTAAATAGTAATGATTATAATTAGCTTTTAAATGTATTTTTATTTCAATAATATTTCACTGTAATATTGACTCTAATTGGAAAAGATACCATCATATAAAAGTAATTCAGCCATTTAAAAAAAATTAAAAAATTAAAGAAAAATAAACATTTAATTGATTAATTGGTGTTGAATTATATCAATTACCTTAGAGGATTTATGAAAGAGATCATATAATACAGTATATTGTCCAATTTTATGATTTTAAAACACCACAACATTACCTGCTCCTCTTCTTCAATCAGTGCTGGATTCTATTAGTTAATATTTAATTTAGGGTCCTTTATTTTCTATTGATAACAAGTCCATTTTTAGTAGGAGTTAGTTTGGGAAAGCAGTCTTTGTTATATTTAACACGAGAATTATGCCGACTCTTCATAATAATTTGGGAGGCCTTCCACCTATTTCTAGTAATTGTTGAATTGTTAAGTGTCTTACTTGTTACGTAAAGGTTTGACAGAATACAATCATGAAATGTATTGACAGAATACAATCATGGAAAAGATTGTATTTGACAGAATACAATCATGGAAAAGATTGTATTTGACAGAATACAATCATGAAAATGTCTGATTTCAGCAAGGATATTCATTCTTAGACTCACTTTTCAATTGAATTTTGCATATTGAAGTTTTGCCTTCTCAAGTAACTCATCAAAAGCCTGAGAATATTGCTCATATTTTCTTCTGGCATCTAATGTTTAAGAGATTAAGTTAGACACAATCCAAATTTATGTGTTGAAAACTGGATCCTTCCATTTCTGCTTTGACTCATTTAGAAAAACTTTTTTCCCTTGAAATACAAAACATTCTCCAAAATGTCTGGATATAAGATTGCCTTCTATTTCTACAGCTCTAAAAAAGTCATTTAGCAACCTATTTTAATATTATTGTTATAACAGTAATTCTGACTTTCTAGAACTAATTACTGATGGATATCATCATTTTGTAATTTTGAAATTTATATTTTTCTTCCTGATCAATTCAGTTTTTCTATTATATTCCTCTAAGACTTTTTCATAAGTCTGTTTCACATACCATTACTGTTTATCTGTGTTGCTTTCTCATCTCACCCCATCTCCGTATTTCTGCTCACCTTTCAGCCAGCATCCATTTGTATGTCTGTCTCTCATCATATTTCACAATTCATTTCTTAGCTCATAGAAATTAGGTTTCTTGAAATTTATTAAGGGAATAAGCCAGCAGTCCCTTAACATTTTTTCTAGGTTTCCAAGATTAAATCTTTTTTTTTTTTTGAGAGAAAGAGTTTCACTCTTGTCGCCCAGGCTGGAGTGCAATGGTGTGATCTCGGTTCACCGCAATCTCCACCTCCCAGGGTCAAAGGATTCTCCTGCCTCAGTCTCCTGAGTAGCTGGGATTACAGGTGCGCACCAGCACGCCTGACTAATTTTGTATTTTTAGTAGAGATGGGGTTTCTTCATGTTGGTCAGGCTGGTCAAATCATTTTTACAATAATGTTTATATGTACCTCTTAAGTGCTGTCTCCCATCTTTTCTGTTACGGCTCTTTTCACTGACTCCCATTTTCTCCATGTTTAAAATATTTTTTTCAGCATAATTATCTTTAAGTACTTCAAATTTTGTTTGGACAAGATTGTTCTTTCTCATTAAGGCAGAGTTGGTGGATTTTCGAATCTCATCTTATGGCCCGTGGATTTTGCTCTAGCAGGAGGAAGTGGCACAAGTGCCTTCAATGTCTTGCAGGTAAGAAACTAGAAGGTGGGGGAAGTGTTATTAAATATTGCATCCCTTAAAAATAAAGCCAAAACCTAGCTTTATTAGGACTAATATGAACCTAATTATGTTATAATCTAGATATCCAGAGTAAACTAGGTTTAATTTTGGTTTTGTGTGGTATAACTATCAGGAAAGATTTAGTGGGCAATTTACAGCTTCCAATGTTATTTTGTTACACTATAGACATACGTTCTTGTTTAATCTGTATATACCCTGAAAAAAATTTCTGACTATGCTAGCATATCTTGCTATCTAATTTCTTTCAATTCCTGAATAATTTAATCACTATACCTTGTATTTGAACATATTTATCATAGACTGAGTTGTCTTTCATTTTCTTAACTTCCTTTCCTTAAAGATAATCATGACCTTTCATATTAGAGGCACTGTTTCTCCCAATTTAATCATATTCAGAACCTAAATCTGTGTTATAAACATAGAAGTTATTCAATCGACAATTATTTCCTTTAAGGATAAGATATTAAATATGATTGCAATAGTGAGAATGTTAAGGTACTTACAAAATTTTATATTTTCACAAATAATCAACGAAACAAACTATGAAAGATATTTTGTATCTTGCCGGGTGCGGTGGCTCACACCTGTAATCCTAGCACTTTGGGAGGCCGAGGTCATTGGATCACCTGAGGTCAGGAGGCCGAGACCAGCCTGACCAACATGGTGAAACCCCGCCTCTAGAAAAATACAAAAAAAAAAAAAAAAATTAGCTGGGCATAGTGGTGAGCACCTGTATCCCCAACTACTTGGGAGGCTGAGGCAGAATAATTGCTCGAACCTGGGAGGTGGAGGTTGCAGTGAGCCGTGATTGCGTCATTTCACTGCAGCCTGGGCGACAAGAGCGAAACCATGTCTCAAAAAGAGAAGGGTTCCTTTTCTCCTCAGGTGTTATCATTATTTAATGCATGCATTTTGTCCTACTAGGAGTTTTCACTCTGGAGGACTTATTTAATAATTTTTTTATTGACTAATGATGAATATCCTGCTCAGTGTTAACTTTAATAATCTAGTAAGGCCTTTACAGAATCTTTAGAACAACTATTGTAACATATTACTTAGCTACTGAATTACAGAAAGATGAAACAGATTACCAAGAATGTAATAAGAGCAGATCAAAAAGTAGATCAAAAAGTCTGAAGGCAAAACACTAGAGCCAGAATGTCTTAGTTATTTTAAAGAAAATAGGGTAGCAATTACCAAGAATACATGAATTGAAGTTAGTTTCTTTCAAAAATTCTCTCTCTTCTTTTATTTACAAAAACACCACTCTTCCAGTCTCTCCATATGAAATAATAGAAAACCATATAGTTATCTTAGCTAAACACAGAGGTCTACAATAGATCCCAAAAAGGCAATTGACATTGATCATAAAAAATATGTTTATTGATTAGTTTCTGCAGTCAAGTGAAATAAAAGAGAATCCTCCATACTTATCATCATTTTTAATTCTAGGGCCTTGTAATCCTTTCAAGAATGGTATTTCATTCACTTCCTGAATGATTGATATTTCACTGAACTTCAAGTCTGCCTTCAGTTCAATTCTGTAAGCCAATGCTAGTAAGTTTTCAGCGAACTAGATACCTAGCTTTCCTACATACAAAATTCTTTGAACTAAAAGTTTGTAAAGTAAAATTTCTGTTTCTTCAGATGACACACTACTCCATATCTCTATTGTCAAATATATTTTGGTCTTCACAATATGCATTTTGAAAATATCAATCACTTTGAAGTATTCACTTATAATCAATACATTCTAATTCAAAATCTAATCATATAGGTCCTGAGAAAAACTCAGATGATTTGGGGGCTAATAAAATAAATGGCATTCATACACTTAAGACTTTTTAGGTTATTATATTTGATCAGTTGACTCAGTCTGTACCACTAACAAAATATAATTTAACCAAATATTTAAAAAGGAAAAAAGTCAGTCTTACTAAAGTGAAGCTATTTAAAATTACATTATTATATAAAATGTGACATTTTTAATGAAATGCAATTGACCTTCTAATAAGGCATAATTTCAATACCATAAGTGATTTACATTAATAAAAGCCTTGGTCTAGCCTATTAATCTCATTTTTTCTTAAGTAAGATGCTAATTTCTGCTTGCTTATATTCTAAAATATGATAATTAAAATATATTTTCCAAATTCTCAAAGATAGTTTGATATATTCTGAATTTAAATAAATTAACATGTATTTAGAATATTTCAGATTTAAATATATTTTATTAATAAATGATTAAACAGATGCTCAGTTCACATTGAGGTTTTATTTTTCCAAGTTTCTGCAGTCTCATCTCAAATCAATGACCTGGTAATGCTTTTCCCTAAAGAATGAAAAGCTACTACCAAAGACAAATTACTTTCATTCATATTCTCTTCTTCAATAATTCTACATATGAATATGTTAATAATGGAATGTGACATATCAAAAATTATCTCTCAAATACAATTCTAATTTGTTTCTGAAGACCTCTGTCTGTTACATAAATTGCCATAATATAGAACTTGTGAATTGCAATGGAAAAATCTAGGTTGAAATACTGGTTATCCAAAGCTTGCTAAATTATTGTCAACAAGTTTCTTTACCTAGTGCCGACTTAGTATTCCTCAACTTTATTATGGAAGAAATACCACCTTCCATGTAAGGTCATTGGAAAGAATAAGTAAAATAATTGAATAATTAAAGCAAAGCTTTTGATAAAATTGATCATAGTAAACAATGTTAGTGGCCAGTGGTCACTACATACAGTGGTAGTGGTTAAGTAATAGCATCACACATTAATAATATAAGCTATTTTGTAAAATATACTGTCAAAAAATACCCTCAGATATATTTTTTAAATTCTGAATACCTACTCTACACAAACAAATGGTATTTGTTTTTATAAATATCTCAAAATTCTTTTGGAAGATAGATTTACACAGAAATACCTATGAAAGTTCTAAAGTTCTGTGGATGATACAAATAATAATATAGGTAAGTGGCACAGGATTTTAGATTTAGTGGGAGTGGTTGGGAACAACTTCAGAGAGGAAGCAGTAAGTTTTCTTGGGTCTTAAAAACTGAGGGAGATTGATGGAAGAGAGGAAAACACATCCCAAGAAAAAAGAAGGATATACTTAAATGCACTGAGTTTCAAAAGTGTTTGAGAAGTGAAAAACATACTCAATTGATGTGAATAAACAGGACGAGAAAGGCAAGCTGGTGTTAAATTGTAAAGTGTTACAATTGTCAATTAAATTATTTTATTTGACTATCATGCTGGTAGTGACTTCAACAATGACAAAATAACTGTTATTGGACTGGCCCTCCCATAGTAAATGACTATTAAACTAGATTAATTATATGGATGTAATTTTAAAGCACTGAACCAGAAGTAGCACACACTGTGATCCTTGAGGAAAGGAACACTTGGGAAGTAAACTCTCTCTTCATACTGGCTTCCTATCTGGGACACTTTTCAGAGAATGAGGCATGGAGCTATGCTCAATATTGCAGAGCTGAGGAGGCTTAGATTGGAGTTTGAATTTGCAGAAATGGGTGGAATTTGTACAATACGATATTGGACACGAGATAGATTGGTCATAAATCTTCATGGGGTCTTTGGCTGAGAAATGAACTGAACAGGTACAGAGTGATACTGTGAGAGGCCTAATGGAGAATTATGACTGCAAGCTGAATGCTGAATGCAGGAGGTATCAGAGGTTGTTCTATTCTGGAAGACTCTGGAATTGGCGTTATCACCCAGTAGACTGGAGAAACCTCACTGGGCACCTAAGACACTCACTTGTAATGTCAGAAAAGCCACACTTTAAGACAAAAATGACTATTTTCTGTATTAAGGGTTGCATTCCAGGACAAGGAACAGAACCAAAACAGATCTATATTAAGAAATGGATCCTCAGAGGAAGAACAGTATCTACCAGTAATTTACTGATTGGTCAAATAAAATCAACACCCTGTTAAGGAAGACAATATAATCAATGCTCCCCACAATGTGTCATTTCCCCTGTTCAACCTCCATTAAAAATGGTAAACGTGTGAAGAAGCAGATTCAGTGAAAGAGCCAAAGGATTATAAAGTAGCGTCTTTTATCTGGTCGTTATTTTCTAGTTGGTGTACTGATTTTTCCACAATAAGCAATCTAGAGTAGTGAGGATTAAAGCCAGGTTGTCAGGGTGCTTAAGCCAAAGCCATGACAATATATATCACATTCATTGACTCTAGGTCCTATTATTTTACTGTATATTTCTCTTATAGACTATGAAGGTCCAAATTTCTGCAATGTATATGGTAGAGGGAGTAGAGCAAGACTCTAAAATCAAATAGAACTTTGTTCAAATACCAGCTTTAATATTTACTAGCCATGTGGTGTGGGAAATTTAAATTAGTTTTCTGATTCTATCTTCCTCATCAGCAAATGGATTTAATATTGTATTTGTTGAGAAAAAAATAAGGTAATATTTGAACAGGGCTTGACACGTTCTATGTGCTAAATAAGTGGTGACAATCATTATTATGGATTATTTAATCAAATAATGGTGTTCTTATGTGGACAGTAAAAGGTTAACTCAGTAGGTCTGAATTACTCAAATTGTGAACATTCCAAAGGAAGGTTTGTCTTCAGGAATGAATTTTGGCCAGCTCCTTGGAGATAACCTCAGAACCCTGGGAATGTAATTCCTGAAAAGAGTGTTTTTGTATGTCTGAGGCCTCAGTCCATATTGTATCAATCTGACCAGATAAGTTTACCTTAACCATGTGACTTATGTTGAATGTCTATTTTTCCTGGGAGTAGAGGTTGAGTGGAAGGCAGGGCAGGGCTGCAGTCTGAGGAGCTGAAGTCAATCGTGCAGTCACTACATGCTTATCTGACCTCAAACATAAACCCTGGATACCAAAGCTCAGGTAAGCTTTGCTGGTTGATGACACTTAGCATGTGTTGTCAGATAATATTGCTGTGAGTCCTTGTGGAACTCTACTAGCAGCCTAGAAGCTTGCATCTAGTTTTTTCTAATTTTGTCTTTTTCTTTGTTAATATTAATCTTCATCCTTTTGTCAGAATAAACTATAACCATGAGTATAAAAGATGTTTTCTCAGTCCCAGGCATCCTTGTAGTGTGTCATCGAGCCTAAGGGTAATCTTGGGGAGTCCACACACACCAAGCTCCCTCTCTTCCTGAAGGGACTCAAGGGGATATTATTAAATTTCAGTTTAGCCATGGATGAGTGAGGATTGTTCTTAGGAATTCTGGGAGCCTAAAAACGTATCATTGTGAGTTCAAAAAATTTTAAAATGCTCTATTTCATTGAGATTAATATATAAATAATACAATAAGCATATTATGAATTGCCCAGATAACCACTGTATAATTGAATATGGCCCAGAGCATTAGCTCTTATGCTTGCATTTATGCTACCATCTTTGGAGCTGATGAGTACTCCTGTAATCCTGGAAAATGATAAGGAAAGATGAGTGGAACACAGAAAGATGCACCTGTGTTGAAGATCATTTGACATTGAGAGGTACTCTCAAAATTAAAGTTCCTGAGTAGAACTGAATTATGAAGGACACATTAGCATTTACATGGAAAAATTTTTTAAAGCTTACATATAAGAAGTCAGTATATTGCACATTATAAACAAAATATAATTTCTGCAAAAATTGGTGTTATTCTTAACATTAAGTGCTTATTAAAAAGTTTGACTAGTATTGCTATGTTATTTAATACTAACATGTATCTTATTAATTTTATAGTTGTATAAAAGAAATATAAGGAGTTTTTCCTGAGCTTTATAATTGTATGCATGTAACTAATAATTTGACAACATTAGCTTCAGTCAACATTCCTTGTATGCTCCTGCAGAAGAGAACTGCAAGTTCCTGATTTAAGAAACTTGAAAAAGAAGATACATTTGTATTTGCGGAGTGTGAAAGAAGTACATGTAAAAAGTTTAATTTGTATGTAAATATATGGGTACTTTTTAGCCATCAGATTGTATTGCATAATGTTGGCTTTTACTTACTTGGTATGAGTACTTGAGCAATTAAAAAAAAAAATCTATAGGCTTCAGATCCCACACCTAAAAAGTGTGGATATTAACATATATCTGACAGGGTTGCTATGCTGAATTAATCAAATAATTTATGCAATAAGAACCTAGTCATTTTGTTTTCCCATTTCTTCCCCTTGCTGAGAGACCCTAGTATTTCTGGAAATTTTTACTTCAATAAAAATTAATCTGTTAATAGAAAAATGACTCAAAACCCCTTTGTTAGTGGTTCCTAGAATTAGCATTATATGATAACAAAACAAACGATTAATAACATGATAATATATTTTCGTTATTTCAGTGAAGATAACTGTCTGTACCTTAAAATGATCATCTAATTCCTAAGTTTACCCCTTTGTAATGCAGAATTTGGAGAGCATAAATAACACTTTATATATAATTTCTATATTGCTTTCTGTGCCTAGAAATGAAACATTAAAAACAAAAACAAAATCCCAAGTATCTCTAATTAATTAACTGGATGAGGAAATGGAAATGCTATAAATATGGTTGTTACCACTACCCATATCATTGATCTAAGCACGGATGTCTTTCAGTGATTATTATTGAGCACGTTAAAACATTAGCCTGAGCTATGAACCAGACAAGACACAGATGTGGTTCACTAAATTCTGTTATGACTCAGTATAATGGAGTTTCCCATGTCCTTATTCCCTTCCAAAAACATATGCATTAGGGCATTTCTCTTGCTTCATTTCAAATTAAATATAGCCCTGCAAAGCAGCTCATTTCCAATTTACTGTAACCTTGGATTACCAAAGGAGTAATATCGCCTTATCATCGACTTGCAAAAGAACAGGCTTACCAATTCTTGCCATAATACTTCTATAACCTTACAAAAAATGTTCTTTTTAGCCTCATCTCTATTACCATAGCATTAATCATTTAATTTTTCTCTCATTTTGATGAAATCAACATGTTCCAGACTCTCCAAGGATTAACCATACCCAACACTAGCTTTCTCTACTTAGACTTTAAAAATCACTGAAATGGTTATCTGCTTACTGTTGAACCTTATCAGCCCACTCCTTATGGCTTTCCTGGAGCTTCAAGCCAAGATTCTCTGTGTTAAAGAAATTACCACCACACCTGAGACATTTTTTTTTTTTTTTTTACCCTGCATTCTTGTATACAACTTTCCTACTATTTGCTCTATAAAAATCCCTTCTAATAGTATTGTACACTGAGTATTTTTCTGGGTAATATTCCACAGTGGAATTTGGTTCAATATACTTCTTTAGGCCGGGCCTGGTGTCTCACGCCTGTGATCCCAGCACTTTGGGAGGCCGAGGAGGGCGGATCACGAGGTCAGGAGATCAAGACCATCCTGGCTAACACGGTGAAACCCCATCTCTACTAAAAATACAAAAAATTAGCTGGGCGTGGTGGCAGGCGCCGGTAGTCCCAGCTACTACTCGAGAGGCTGAGGCAGGAGAATGGCGTGAACTCGGGAGGCAGAGCTTGCAGTGAGCTGAGATTTTACCACTGCACTCCAGCCTGGATGACAGAGCGAGACTCTGTCTCAAAACAACAACAACAACAAGACATCTGTTCTGTGAAATATATTCTTTAGGGAATGAAAAGCCAAGACACAATTGGAAGAAATTATTTGCAAAATATATATTTAATAATTAGTATTCAAATATATAAAGAACTCTTAAAACTCAACAATAAGAAAAATAATTCAATTAGTAAACACAAGCACTCAATTCAAAACCATAAATCTCCTAAAGGAGAGAATCTAGGTGAGCCAGAGTTTGGTGGTGATTTTTTAGATACAACACCAAATATATGATTCATAAAAAATTGATTAAATGGACATTATTAAAATTAAAATGTATTGGCAGGGCAGGATGGCTCACACCTGTAATCTCAGCACTTCGGGAGGCCAAGGTGGGTGGATCACCTACGCTCAGGAGTTCAAGACCAACCTGGCCAACATGGCAAAACCTTGTCTTTACTAAAAAAAAAAAAAATACAAAAATTAGCCAGGTGTGGTGGCGGGCACCTGTAATCCAAGCTACTCAGGAGGCTGAGATGGGAGAATCGCTTGAACCCAGAAGGTGGAGGTTTCAGTGAGCCGAGATCTTGCCACTGTACTCCAGCCTGGGTGACAGAGCAAGACTCCATCTCAAAACAACAACAACAACAAGACATCTGTTCTGTGAAATATATTCTTTAGGGAATGAAAAGCCAAGACACAATTGGAAGAAATTATTTGCAAAATATATATTTAATAATTAGTATTCAAATATATAAAGAACTCTTAAAACTCAACAATAAGAAAAATAATTCAATTTTAAAATGAGCAAAATATCTGAACAGATTCCTAATTAAAGAACATTTGCAGATGCAAAATTTACGTGAAAAGATGCTCAACTTCATATCTCATTAGATAATTCTAAATTAAATCAAGAATGAGATATAGTTACCTACCTATTAAATTGGCTAAAACCCCAAACACTGACAACACCAAATGCCAGTGAGGATGTGGAGCATCCCAGTCATTCCTGGTGGCAAAAAGTCACAGCCATTTTGAAAGACAGTTTGTCAGTTTCTTACAAACCTACACATTCTCTCACCATATAATCATAATTATTTTCTTTGATATTTACTCAAATATGTTAAAAACTTACATCTATACAAATATTTGTGCAAGAATATTTACAGCAGTTTTGTCATAATTTCCAGAATCTGGAATTAACCAAGATGTCCTTCAATAGGTGAATACATAAGAACTGTAGTACATCCATACAATGGAATATTATTGAGCAATAAAAAGAAATAAGTTATCAAGCCACAAAAGACATGGAGGAAACTTAAATGCATATTGCTAAGTAGAAGAAACCAATCTGAAAAGGTTGCATTCTCTAATAATTTCAACTATCTGACATTTTGGAAAAGGTGAAACCATAAAGACAGTAAAAAGATCAGTGGTTCCCAGGGGTTTGGGGGAAGGGAGTGAGACGTCAACGGTGGAGTACAGGGAATTTTTAGGTCAGTGAAACTGTTCTGTATGATATGGTATGGGTGAATATGTGCCATTATATATCTTTCAAAATCCATAGATTCTACAATACAAAGAGTAAACCCTATTGTAATCTACGGACGTTAGTTAATAATAACATCAAAAGTGGCTAATTATCACACATTCACAACACTAATGCAAGATGCTAATAAGGGAAAAGGGGTGCATGTAACTTATTAAGGGAGTGCTCTCAAGGAAAAAAGTGAGGGGAGCAGGAGAGGGTGGGGGCAGAACAAAGCAAGGATGTCGTCTCAGCTAGAGCGTAGCTTATGTCTGATCCCATAGAAACACAGACATCTGCTATGGACGGAAAGGGTATGTCTCCAAAAGTCATATTTTGAAACCTAATTCTCAATGCGATGGTATTTAAAGGTGGGGCCTTTGAGAGGTAATTAACTCGTGAATGGGATTAAATCCCTTATAAAAGAGATTCCAGAGAGCCTCTAGGTTCCCTCCACCATGTAAGAACACAGTGAGAAGATAGCCTTCTAGGAACCAGGAAGCCAGCCCTCACCAGTCACCAAATCCTCTAGTACCTTGACCTTCTACTTCCCAGCCTCTAGAAAAATAGAAAATAAACTTCAGTTGTTTGTATGTAATCTAGTTCATGCTATGTTTATTATAACAGCCGAAATGGACTAAGATGTTTTCCAAATACCTCTCACTTACTTTCTATAGCAACAACTTTCTATCTAACACCTGTGTTCAAAGGATGTCAACTGTGGTAGGAGTACACAAGCAAAGAGCAGATACCTCTGATGAGGTCAATTTTGTGAATGTCGATGCATAGAAATTGACAATTGAAACTGGTGCAGGCATTTCACATGTTCAAAATATAACTTTGTACCTACACTTGATTCTTATATCCCCTTGAGGCAACCTGGGAAGTCCATTATTTGGAGGGCATAGCCACTAGCATTGGGCCAAGAGCAGTTTTCCTGGCAACACTCATAAGGAGAAAGGATGGGTGCAGCAAGCCAGACACTGGTATCTGGGAAGGGCATGAACAGTGCCCGCTACCCTGTGCTAGGCAGTATCAGGTAAGGAGGTTATAGAGATGAGCAAGATCCAATCTCTGCCCTCAGGGAACTCAGCAAGAGTATATGCATATATATATATATATATATATCACAATGAATAGTCATTATTTGTAGCTTTCTGTGAAATTTTACTGGACATTGTTTCAAAGGCAAGCAATCATTTCTTAGTTTATTTCCTGTGCTGCATGTAAGGCCTCTATGTGGAAGGGAAAAATGAAAAGGAAGAGAGGGACATGAAGAGTGGCTAAACAGTCCGGGCACTGCGGCTCACGCCTGTAATCCCAGCACTTTTGGAGGCCGATGTGGGTGGATTATCTGAAGTCAGGAGTTCGAGGCCAGCCTGGCCGACATGGTGAAATCCCTTCTTTACTAAAAATATAAAAATTAGCTGGGCGTGGTGGTGGGCACTGGTAGTCCCAGCTACTCAGGAGGCTGAGGCAAGAGAATCGCTTGAACCTAGGGAGGCAGAGATTGCAGTGAGCCAAGATCACGCCACTGCACTCCAACCTGGGTGACAGAGTAAGGTTCT
>NW_012103054.1:2030221-2081015 GCF_000951045.1 Mandrillus leucophaeus
AAATTAGCCGGGCGTGGTGGCGGGTGCCTGTAGTCCCAGCTACTCGGGAGACTGAGGCAGGAGAATAGCGTGAACCCGGGAGGCGGAACTTGCAGTGAGCCGAGATCACGCCACTGAACACTCCAGCCTGGACCACAGAGTGAGACTCCGTCTCAAAAACAAAAACAGAAAAACCCTCCTACATCCATGTATTTCCAATAGACGTTACCTGGAAGCGACTTATCTTTTTTTTAATATGACTCTGGAATTCTTAAGTTATTAGGTAAATGATATATCCTATAATTTTCTCTAACCACATTCGCATTATCATCCATACCAACTCTAACATATTATTGACAGGTGACAACAATAATTTCCCAAATCATAATACATGGGTTTTCTTAATTTGTGAAACTTTCGTACAAAGAATTGAGTTTGTTACCTATTTTTACAGTGGCTCTTTTCTAAAAATTTGTGCATTATATAAGTGAAGAAAGCTAATATTTAGACAGTGATAAATGCTTTTGAATAGCAAATGGTATTTTATATCTTTTTTTGCATCCATTCATTTTCTTATTTCCAACATCTGTATATTGTTTTCAAGTTTCTTTAAGCAATGCAAACCTGAATATGGCCACCACCACCCCACACATTTTGTGGTCACAGTTTCAGAATAGTTGCCACTTATATGCAAAAGAAGGGCATTAGCTGCTTTGAATAAGAGCCAATTGTTCATAAATAGAAAGCAGAACATAGTGATAAAATAAATCAAATAAAAATGGAGCACAGAATTGGACAACAGAAAAAAAAGCAGGTATTTTCCACCTTTAAAATCTAACTTGTTAATTGAAGTTTGAGTCTGTATGTATTCCAGTAGTTGCAATACCCTTTAGATATTTTCTGATATATTCCTACTCTAAACTTTGAAATGTTCTTTACTATTTCTTGCCTGGTCACTGAAAGGTAATCAATATGAGACTCTGATTTTGCATTTCAGCATGAATTTACTTGGAAAAACAAAGCAAATACTCCTGAGTGAAACTCTGTGCTTACCTTTTATTCCCTAAGGCATTTTCAAATGCATTCAAAGGCAGAACAGTCAAAAAGACTTTATATTCTAAATCTTTAACTTTGAAGGGATGCTTGTGGCGGTAAGCTCTTTTGAAATATTTATTTTTGAGGAAGTTGAACTGTTGTCTAGATCAATTTAATTCAAAAAATAAAATTGCAATAGACTTTCAGACACAAAGATGAATAAAACTCAGTCAGCCTGCTTTATTATAACTTTAGTTCACATGTAATAATGAAAAGATTAAGTTCATCAACAGACCCAAAAAAGATAACATTTTTTTTCTGTGTTAATTCTAAAGAAATCTGTAGGAAGTGAAGACTAGGACAGCAGCTTCTAATAGAAAGAAATAATTCAACTCACTCACAGTAACCTAAGAGCTATCTGAGAGTATTATTGCTTTTTTCATCCTGCAGTCTCAGTTAAAAGAGATTGGTTGACTCTAAAAATAAACATAATACATAACAGTCTTTCAGGCATTGTCAAAAGCCATATGGAGAGACTGATGAGGGTTCGTCTACAGAGTTTAAATGAACCTTCTTTCTTGATTCAGTCAAAATATAACTTGTTTAAAGCAATTGGTCACATCTTTCTACTGAGATGATATTCTTTTGACTGATTCTGCCAAAATATAAAACAATAAGAAGTGACAACAATTCCAAGCCAGAATCCAATGATGAGCTAAGTTTGTAGACAGCTTAAAATATGCGATGGAAAAGTAAAGCAGAGTATGAACTTAGTTCTATAATTTAAAATACTTATTACTTTGAGGATCAAAGAGAAAGAGTGAATAAACAAAAATGTTCTTACTTTTACATTCAAGTTCGCTCCTAACTTTTACTTCAATTTTTGTCTTGTGAATTATACACTATCAGAAATGCCCTGAACCTTTGTTAAAATGCCAGTCTGCTCACAAACATAGAAAAGTGAAATTAAAGCTCTACAATACAAATATCCCCTTGAATTCCATTGTTTGAGGATAATATCCTCTAATTATTGGTGTGGCTAAGAACCTTGAAACTAACCCAGTAATAACTCCTGGAATGGTTTGTAGCACTCAGTAGTGTAAACTAAATGTAAAATCCTATGTTCCCCAACAGACCGAACAGACCTCCTCCTGGCCAAGGGAACCCCAGAAAAAAACTTAAAAATTGAGTCCCTCGCCATAATAAGAAAGGAAGTCAGACACACCTCATTATACCCTCTTTGTTTTGGAGTTTAGACACAACTAGCCAGCATTTACATTAAAACAGAGATCATAAGACTAACATAGCCTAGTCTTTGTCGTAATGAAATGTCAAATTATTAACAAGGTTTAAGGCCATGCTGGCAAGAGTAAAATCACACACCTGCACTTAACAAATGAACTAGGTTCTAGTTACCACAAGGTTTTCCTTTTTATTTTGCAGTTAAACAAGCACTGACTTCGAGATAAACAATATTAAAACAATTTACAGTCCCACCAGATGCTGACTAACTGCCCCCAGCCCCTGTTCCACAAGCCATAACAATAGCTTTGATTGAATAAGAGACTGATTTCAGTAACTTTCTCCTCCTAAGATCGCTGACCATGGACTGGTTCTGGCCAGTTTACAGAGGCTGTGCACTGGAGTAACTTCACGTCCCTACTTCACCTTTTGATGCATAGGGCAAACTGTAATACATTTAAATGTTAAATTTTTAATCCCAGCACCTTGGGAGGCTGGAGTGGGCAGATCACTTGAGGTCAGGAATTCGAGAACAGCCTGGCCAACATGGTGAAACCTGGTCTCTACTAAAAATACAAAAATTAGCCGGGTGTGTTGTCAAGCGCCTATAATTCCAGCTACTCGGGAAACTGAGGCAGGAGAATCTCTTGAACCTGGGAAGCAGAGGTTGCAGTCAGCCGAGATTGCACCATTGCACTGCAGCCTGGGCATGGCAGTGAGACTCCATCTCAAACAAAAACCAAAAAAAAATGTTAACTCTCTACTAGTTCATACGTAACACGCACATTTATTCAATGAGCATGTATCAGAACTGCCTTCATGAATATTCATAGCTTGTCTCATAACCAGTTAAATATGTATGGTTAGCCAACATGTTCAGCATAAAGCTCCTGCCCCAACTCCTCCTCCTTTGAAGTGTCTTCCCTGGTCTTTGCCAGAGGCTATGCTTCCCAGCCTGCGGGATGGCCACCTTGCAGGCTATAATCCTTTACAAGAAAAAAAAAATATATATATATCCTTTCCAAATTCATACATCTTGCAAATTTTCAGTTAACAATAGGTACTACAGATAAACAAAATTATTATTTTTAATTTATTGATGTAAATTTACCTATTTAGACTTACATTATATAGGTAAAGTCATATTTTTATCATATATATAATTTTCTTAATAGTTGCTTACAAGATTTTCTTTATTTCTATTTTTAAATGTAGATGAGTTAAAGTAGTTAAAGGTGAAGTTGAAGTGCTGTGCAAACAGAAAACATTTATACTGTCTGTGAAAGAACAAGAAATCATTCCCTAGTATCTCTCCTCTCAAGCTCCATGAAAATTACACAAAGTACTTCCTATTATTATTAAGGGAGTGATCTCAAGGAAGAGAGTAAGAGGCATGAACTTAATACATAAATGGCATGTGTTCTGACTGCTACAACAACCTGAGTTTGCCATCTGTCTCCCTCTCCTCAGGCCTCTCTATTGTCTGAGACATAATATTGAAATTAGGCCAATTTAGGACCCTACAATGGCTTCTAAGTGTTGAAGCCAAAGGAAGAATAGCATGTCTTTCAGCTTAAATCAAAAGCTAGAAATGATTAAGCTTAATAAAGAAGGCACACTGAAAGCTATGATAGGCCCCAAGCTGGGCCTCTTGTGCCAGTTGGCCAAGTTGTGAATGCAAAGGAAAAGTTCTTCACAATGTACACTATTCAGGCGATGGTCACAGTAAAAGTTCAGACTCACCACTAGGCAATACGTCCATGTAAAAAACAAAACAAAACAAAACTGTACTTGTACCTCTTATGTTTATTTAAATTTATAAAAAGGGAAAAGTTCTTGACACAAATTAAAAAGTGCTACACCATTAAAAACACAAATGGTAAAAAAGCAAAGCAGTCTTATTGCCGATATGGAAAAAGTTTTAGTGCTTTGGATAGAAGATCAAACAAAGTCACATTTCCTTAAGTGAAAGCCTAATTCAGAGCAAGGTCTTAGCTCTCTACAATGCTATGAAGGACAAGAGATGTGAGGACATTGTGGAAGAAAAGTTGGAAGCCAGGAGAGGTTGGTTCATGAGGTTTAAAGAAAGAAACCATCCATATAAAACAAAAATGCAAGGTGAAGCAGTGGGTGCTGATGTAGAAACTGCAGCAAGTTATCCAGAAGATCTAGCTAAGATCATGGATGAAGGTGCCTTCACCAAGCAACAGATTTTCAAGATAGACAAAATAGCCTTATATAGGGAAAAAATATCATCTTGGACTTCCATAAATAGAGAGGCCGATTTAGAACCCTGCAATGGCTTCTAAGCGTTGAAGCAAAAGGAAGAATAGCATAAACTTAGTTCATAAAGCAGTGTTGGGATTTGAGAAAATAGAGAGGAAAAGTCAAGGCCTGGTTTTAAAGTTTCAAAGCACAAGCTGACTCTCTTGCTACAGGTGAATGCAGCTGGTGACTAGGTTGACGCCAATGTTAACCTTACCATTCTTAAATTCCTAGGAATTCCTTAAGAATTACACTAAATCTACTCTGACTGTGCCCTATAAATGGATCAACAAAGACTGGATGACAGAACATCTCTCTATAGCATAATTTACTGAATATTTAAGCCTACTGATGAGAAAATAAAATTCCCAGAAAATGAAATTCCTTTCAAAATATTGCTGCTCACTGACAATGCACCTGGTCACCCAAGAGCTCTGATTGAGATGTACAAGGAGATTCATGTTGTTTTCATGGCTGCCAATGCAACATCTACTCTGCAGCCCCTGGATCAAGAAGTGATTTTGATTTTCAAGTTTTATTATTTAAGAAACACCTTTCAAAAGGTTGTAGCTGCCATAGACAGTGATTCCTCTGATGGATCTGAGTCAAGTAAATTGAAGAGCTTCCCGAAAGGATTCACCATTCTAGATGTCATCAAGAACATTTGTGATTCATGGGAGGAGGTAATGTCATATTAATAGGAGTTTGGAAGAAACTGATTCCACTGCTCATGGATTACTTTGAGGAGTTCAAGACTTCAGGGGAGGAGGTGACTACATTTGTCGTGGAAATAGTAAGAGAACTAGAATTAGAAGTGGAGCTTGAAGATGTGACTGAATTGGTGCAATCTCATGATAAAACGTGAATGGATGAGGGGTTGAGCAAAGAGAGTGTTTCTTTTGAGACAGAATCTACAGAATCTAATCTAGGTGTGAATATTGTTGAAATATCAGCAAAGGATTTAGACTATTACGTAAACTTAATTGAAAAAGCAGTGTCGGGGTTTGAGAACATTGACTCCTTTTTGAAAGAAGTTTTACTGTGGATAAAAGGCTATCAAACAGAACCACATGCTACAAGAAAAATCTTGTGTGAAAGGACAAGTCCATCAAAATCAATGCAACAAACTTCATTGTTGTCTTATTTTAAGAAACTGACACAGCCAGCCCAACCATCAGCAACTACTACCCTGATAGCATCCATCAACATCGAGGCAAGTCTCTCTACCAGCAAAATGATTAAAACTCACTGGAGGCTCATAAAGCATTTTCGATTAAGGTGTGTATATTGTGTTTTCAGGTATAATGCTATTGTATACCTAATAGACTATAGTATAGTGTCAACAGAACTTTCATATGCACTGGGAAACTCAAACATATGTGTGAGGCACTTTATTGTGATATCCACTTTATTGTAGTCGTCTGGAACCAAATCTGCAATATCTCCAAGATGCACTTGTACAGTCAGTTCTCATTACTCATAGAAGGTGTGTTCTACAAAGTTTCTGTAAATGCTGAATTAGCAGTACTGACCATTGCTCATAGGGGAAATATATATCTACATACACAGAGAGATAAAAAGAGAGAAATATAGATATCTATATAATTATATGTGTATATAAAATTACATATAATTATGTGTATATAATGTAATATAAATACATATAATTATATATATTATATGTAAATATATTTATATATCTATAGATAGATACATCTACAGGGACATATACCATTATATATCTTTCTATATATCTATAGACATATCTAGAGAGATATGTGGATATACATATCCATATATACCTATAAATATATAAAAATCTATATATGTCCATATATAAAGAGAGATGAACAGATATAAAGATATGAATAGACATAGAGAATAGATTACAACCTTAAATCCTAAATACAACTCATACTGGTAGATTTTATTTTCTTTATGTCACCAGAGTCAATAAATTTACACAAGAGTAAAAAATGAAATGTTAAATGACTTAACTGAGGCCACTCCACCAACAGGTGCTGGAATTGAAATTCAAAACGCAGCCAACTAGCCCCAGAGCAGGAGCTTCTTGCCCTACACCGCACTGCCCTCTACGGTCTCCTTCCTCTGGCCGTGGTTGTATGTAAGGCCATGGTATGGCCACAACTGTATTTGTAAGGAGAAAATAAGAAGTAGTACCCTTGTTCTGCCTCACATGGGGAACTTGTGCATCAGGCAACTCAAATTTTCCTCTACTTTGCACTGTCTGCAAGTCACTATGAAAGCCCTCCAGATACTGATTTTAGGATTTTAAAGAAATTATAGTGAGTAGGTGAATTTGCTAATTTGGAATTTGCAAATAAAGTGGATTAACTACAATATCAACAGTCATGCTATACTGACATGATGGGAAATATCAGAAAATTACTCAAAAACGAATAAAAATTTTTAAATTTTTAGAACCTCATATTTGTCATAAAATAAATGGGAAAGGCATAGCAGATATCAATCCCTGATTTGAAAAGTGAAGTAAAGGAAACTCAAAGTATACTGAAACCTTATTTACAGTGAATGATAGTGTAAACTCTTGTAGAAATAGTAGATATGAAAATGTTATATCCAATTGAGTAGCTGTGATGATGAGTATGTTCACAATTTATTGGACATGAATTACATAATGGAACACTGCCTGTATTAATTATTAGGAACTGTTGTCACAAGAAACCTCAAATGCTAGTGGTTTAAAGAATACAAGTGGTTTTTTTCCCTCATTAACATAACATTTCAAAGCAGGTGTCTTGTTTGATAGGTGGAATTCCTTCTTGCAATAATTTGGAGACTTGGTCTCCTTCCATCTTGTGTCTTTACCATCCCTTAGGGTCTTCTGGTTCTTTGTATCCCACTGGCTGAAGGGAAAAATAGGTTCTAGAGAGCACATCTACTTTCTAAAATGTTAGCTGAGAATGAGATATATGACTTATGCTCATGTTCCATTAGTAAGAACAAGACTTAGGACCACATTTACATCCAAGGGAGTTAGATTATAAAATCCTAGTCAGAGCAGCTACTTCTTACATTACCACAGCAATATGGAAAAGGAAGCATATATCTGGAATTTTACGATGATATTAACACTGACATGACAATGTTACCTAATATAAATCAACAGATAAATATTCTCCACATCATTTCAACTTTTTCTTTAGGTCCAGAATTCATATTCCTATAGTCAGTTTTGATCTAGAAGTTATTAGTTTGTCTCTACTAGATTTTCACTCAGAACAGAGAGACCAGCAAGAATTTTGTCCTCCAGATGCAATTACCCAATCAAACAGGATAATTTTGGATGGAAAAATCAAAACAGTTAAGAAGTATCAACTTTGTACATAATTGAAAGATTGTTAAAATACCACCATTTCATTTAGTAACTATTGCTTGGCAAATGAATTCATTAGTACATGAACCAGTTAGTTATTGAATAAATGTGTCGCTAATTTCAACATTTGGATATTGAAGGTCATTAAGTATTATTCATAGAATGGAGAACAGAAGATTAACGTCTACAGGTTGGAGACTAGCAAACCTGCAGATATGCGGGCTACACTATTTCATGTTGATTGTCTGAAATGGAGCAAGAAAGCAATAGACCACAGAGATCTCAATCAGCTGGAAACAAGCAACTCCAAAGAAACTCCCTGCCACAGAAACCATCTCTGACTAAATTGCTTGTTATCTTTACAAAACAACCTTCCTGGTGCCATTAATTTATATGCTTCCTATTACCCTGAGTGCAATTCTCAATGTTATACCTGCTCTTGGGGAATCATTTTTCCTAAACAGAAATCAAGTGCTTTCTCCAGTTTCACGTTGTCACAGCTCCCCATATACAGCACCAACAATAAAAAGTGCTCTGGTCATATCTGCTGTTCCACCTTCAGAATCTGTCATATCACTGAACTGTCTGATGATATTAACCTAATTCATCTAAAGCTCTTCCAAACCATACATCTGAAAACCAAACTTAAAATAAAAATGCACAGTTTAAAAGGGAAGATGAAATTTAATGTGACCAAGAGTTTTACAATCTACACAGAAATTTGGCAGACATCAAAACTACCAGGGTTTCCCAAGAAAATAATGATGGTGCCTCTATCAGTGAACAGAAAAGTGACAACGATGGGCATCTCACTTATCTAGAAAAAAAATACACTTTAGATATAAATGGCAAAATGGTAGCAAAGGATGAAGATGAAGGTAAAGCAAACTTTTAAAATAAAACAATAAGGACCCTGATTTTCATCCTCCAAATCAAGGACTGGCCCCTGCCACTGAAATCAGAAATCAAACTAGAAGACTAAAGATTGCTATTCTACCTTCAGAATGTAATAGGTAACATTAAGAAATGCTAATGAACAAAAAGTTACCTTATCTTTTTAACACCTGCCATTGCACTGTCTCGTTTCCCAATACGATCATAATATGCATGCTAGTTGAAGAGCGTTTACACAAACGCAAAACTTGTTTCTTGTTACAGATATTTTGAAGTTAGTAATTTTTAATATTAAATTCTAGCAGAAATTTATAGAAAGGAGTTTTGTTCTCCAGTTCTTACAGATATACAATTTTTACATCAATATTGACTACTCTTACTTTAATCATTAATAGAAAATCAGCACTAATTACACTGTTGATGGTCAAATAATAAAGAAAAATTCTGTTAACCACCAGACTTTTTTATTTATAGCATGTTCTATGAATGTCTAAAACTATGTAGATTTTTGTTTGCTTGGAATTTCTTTTTTTTTTTTTTTTTGGCTGTAAATTCATCCAACGTCTTCATCCAAAATCTTCATTCTCTACCAGCACCAAATATATTACACATACATATGCATTCACACACAACATGGGGAGAGCCTAGCCTCACTAGCTGGCTTAATACCAAAGTAAATGCAACGTTTGCCCATGTGAGGTTCAAAACACAAAATTCTAAGAGTTTGGTGAAATATAAAAGAACTAGAAAAATAGGTAGAATCCAAATAAACAAGAATAAATTGTTTTCTTTTTGGCATTTGTCTCCAGTCACTATATTGTTCCATTGTTAAGGTTACCAACAAGAATGTCAGTAATCTTTTATGGATGAACAATCTTGGCATTGTCACCCTACCAATAAGAGAATATTGCAAGAAGGTATATCCCTCCTTGCTCCGTAGATCCTCTAGTTTGTGCATTATTTTTATGTGAATTGTCTTCATAATCATTTTTAAAAATTTTCTTGTTCTAATCCAGTTATATTTTACAAGGCTATTACACTTGTGGTGTATTTTACATTGGGACATAAATGATCTTTTAAACAGAATATTTATTTTAGTATCATAAAGTGTGTCCTGCTATGATGCCTTTATATGAGCTACCAAGAAATTTAGGCATAAAGAACATTAAAACTAAACTAATAGAAGATTTCATTATTATTTCATCATTCTAGCAGTCAGCTCACCAGCCCTCCTCTGTTTTAATACAACTAATTTCATAGAATAAAGAAAAGTGATCTAAAAAGGTCACGATCTAACTAGGATGTTATTACCAATCAATGATGACAGTTTTGTAAAATTGGAAATATAATTGTAGATATATTGAATGGATGATTGAACAGGCAATAACTAAGGCCTTTTAGGATGCTTGTGGCCTGAATTTAAGTAGAAAATAAATTGAAAGTGAAAATAAGTGGTATCACCAAGTGATATGGTTTAGATGTTGGTGCCCTCCAAGTCTCATGTTGAAATGTGATTTCCAGTGTTGGAGGTGGGACCTGGTGGGAGGTGATTGAATCATGGGGGTGGATTCCTCATAAATGGCTTAGCACCATTGCCTTGGTGCTAAGTGAATTCTCACTCAGTTCACTGGGGATCTGGTTGTTTAAGAGTCTAGGACCTCCTCCTTCTCTCTCTTTTGCCTCCTTTCTCACCATATGACATGCTGATTCTCTATTCTCTTCCACCATGACTGTAAGCGTCCTGAGGTCTCACCAGAAGTGGATGACAGCACCATGCTCCCTGTACAGCCTGCAGAACCATGAGCCAATTAAACCTCTTTTCCGTATAAATTACCCAGCCTCAGGTATTTCTTTATAGTGACACAAGAACAGGCAAAAAACACCAAGTATGGAAAGAATTATTTCCAAAACTTTATTTTTTGTGTCAACTTTGAGGGTCAGAGAAATATTAAAAGTGTATAACTGCATCTTTGGGGATTGCATTTTAGAAAATAAAAAGTAAGCAAGGATAAGAAATGTAACAACTAAAATTTTTAAGGACAGGTCAGCCCTTAATATTTGTGGGGCTTCAGTCAAAAGTGTAAATAAAGATCAACACACTATAATTGTAAACATTTAGAATATATACATATAACTAACAAATGTAAGTAAGATATATTCTCTTCTCTTTACATGTGCAACTTCATAATGACAAAGCTGGAAGGTATGTGAAAAGATTATTTGTCTTTCCAAAGACAATAAAATTCAATTACTATTGCATGTATCTAGGTATTCTGTTGATAGGCCAGTGATGTTTGCATAAATAATAAAAAAGAAACATAATTCATGAAATATAGATACTTTTATGAAATTATTTTCATACCTTATTTTAGAAAAATCACTTATATCTTGTAATAATCCAGATTTTAAAATAATTTTATTTATATTGACTGTAATGCCAAATCTCAGTTTTGGGAGGACATTACTACACTTAGTTTTATTTTTTCAATTAAAAAATCTCTGCTGTGATGTATCACCTGGTATTAGTAATAAAATTTGCATAGACGCTTTTTTTTTTCTGGAATTAACCATTTCACATATTATTTTAACCATTTTGATTTAAATAATTAGTTTTTCTTCAAATATTACTACTTTTACAAAAGTACTGTTGCATATATCATGATTTCTAGTTCCTCCTAAAGAAATATCTAGTTTCATAAAGTATTTCTTAAGTTCTTCTTCTATCAAATTATTCAGTGTTGGGATTTTATGAAGAAAAATAAAATGGGTAGTATGTTTTAAACTAATACATAAAATTGAGAAGGTTATTTTTGTTACATTTTTCAAGTAATTCACTTAAATCAAAATATTCACTTAAACTATATTTGTTTTTGTTAAGCAATGAAAGTGCTTATTAACTCTAACATATTGTTTTCTATTACTGGTATTTCACCAACACATAGATTAAATATTAATTGTTCAATATAATATTTGCAACTGACATGATCAAATTGCACTGAATGTTTACTTTCATAATTTCATTTATGTTCTCTTTTATCACTTTATCCACCATTAATTACTATCTCCTTTCAATTCTTCATCCTGATAATCATATGTTACATTATTTTTAACCTTTATTATATGTTCAGCCTATTGAAATAAATATTTGGAAGTGGAAAGATAACACGGTAGGAAATTCAGCCAGGAAAGAAACTGCTTTCAAAGATCCAGATCCAGCAGGGAGAGAATCTTCTAAAAGGTTTTGGGCAGTATGAGAGAAAATAATATGATGAGCTAATTAATTTGTCTTTTCTCTCCCTGAAGTACTCTTCTACTCCAAAGGCTACTCACACTCCTAAGCAGTATCTATTGCAAAAGTTAGCAGCACAAACCACAAAATGTGCCCATTCAGATCATGGCCTTTTGTAAGAATGATGGGGGCCATCACGGGTGAGAAGCTTTTCCTAAGGCCTGTGTGGAGGGAGGCACAGAGCTGATGTTTAGTGCTAAGGGTCACAGCATGCCAGCCCCAAATGTGGGATTTCGAGTAACACAAGTGCCCATGGTTTCTTTAATATGTTTACTTCTGCATGTATGATTGTGAGGTGCCAAGACCTCAACTATGGGCCCAGGCCTAAGGCCAGCACTATTCTAAGACACACTGCTTTCCAAACCTGTACTGTTAACAGTCAAGATAAAGTCACTCAATCTTCATGAAAAATAGAATTAAATACTGGCTATGGTAGGGCCAAGATTATAACAGTTATTTCCCTGTTAATAAAATTTGTTTGTAACTCTTTCAGAATATATTTTAAGCCAGCGAGCCGGTGACTTTGTCTGCCATGTGGTTAAACAAGAGAATAAAAGCTTACTGCCATGAAAATAAATATCCCCGGCTGGCACTATTTCTGTAATTTACCTAGCCTAAGGTCATTCTAAAGCAGTTTAAATGCATCATTAATCCACAATCCTCTAAAACACTAAAATACTTAAATAAATTACAATGGAGTAGGATGAGCCTGAAGAGAGGAAAAAACTGTCAAGATATGATACATTTAAATGATGCAAAAAAAGTCCCTTAGACTCATGAATAAATTATTGCTAAAATGAAAGACATGATAAAGAGCCTATAGGACATGATACGAGCAGTTTCATTTGGTCCAGAAAGATTAAGAAAATGAATCTTGGATTTCACCTTTCTGCTTGCGAATTTTCATCCACTTATTTTTAACCTTGGTAGCTCAAAATTTTCATGTTCATTTCTATTACATCCTTTTTTGCTGCAATCCTGTTATTCCCTTGATTGCTGTCCCTTCTGTTTATAGTAATCTGTAGACTTAAATCATACCTATGCATGTGTGAATGTATGTGTGCAAGTGTGTGTGTGTACAGGGGTGTGTGTGTGTGTTGGGAATGGGGACCATAAGTAGAGTCACCAAGATCAAACCCAACACACATGTAGACACTAAGCAAGAGATAGTAAAAAAGAGACGTAAATTTATGAAGTGTAACTTTATAACTTAGGTCACCAAAGACTTTATTTTTCCTTAAATCAACGGATATCCCAATAAATGTCCTGTAAAATTTTGCCTTACAGATAAATTTCTGATCAACAACTAAAGCAGATTTTTTTGTTTTAAAAAAAATCAGAGATTGTACCTTCATACACAAATTTACGAACAAATTAAGAAATTTATTGAGGTATGAATTCTGAGAAAGCAGATTTTAACAGCCCTAATAGCATGCAGAATTGAAAGATGCTCCTCTTCTTACTTATTTCCTGTGATAATAATGTCATGAATGTCAGCCTTGTGCCTTTCTTACCTGTGCCTCTCCACATCCCTATATCTGCAAACCTTTCTATAACCTATGTTATCTGAACTACTACATAAAAAAAAATCTCTGGACTTTTATTTATGTTTAAGATTCATCATTTCCATGGTACACCATGCCTTGGAATGCTCTACATCAGAATACTCAGTATAAAACCGGGAGACTGATGCCTGAGACACGGGAAGGTTTTAGATGGCAGAGAGCACTCCCTGGAGTGCTTATGCAGCTCCAGCCCTGCACGGCAGCTTAAAAGGCAGCTATCCTTGTGCTTCCTTTACTTGTCTGACCTAGCATATTTCCTACTGTTGAACACCAAACTCTGTAGCTCCCTATAAAGATCTGGGAATCAAAGATATGTGTCCACTCTCTAAGCATTTTTACATTTGTCCTTTATATTGGCAACCTTCAAACTTGGACCAGCACTTGGTTGCTTAGCCCAACTCATGTATATATCCAGTCTCAACATAGACATGAAAAAGCACTCGGGACTAATGTTACAAACTCATGTTTTGAAATGAAATTCATAAGTACATGTGTTGTGTGATTTTGCTGCAAAGAAGTACAGTAAATATATTTAACTCAGTGTTAAATACCTATGAGGCTCTTGGCACTGGATGGAGAGAGAGTGAAGGCAGAAGAGACAGAAAAAGGGAAAACAATAAAATATTTATTGTCTTTGTAGCTACCATAAAAGTACTTAAAGCAAAGACAGAGGCTGGGCACTGTGGCTCACGCCTGTAATCTCAGCACTTTGAGAGGCCAAGGTGGGTGGATCACCTGAGGTCCGGAGTTCAAGACCAGCCTGGCCAACATGGTGAAACCCCATATCTACTAAAAATTCAAAATTAGATGGACATGATGGTGCACTCCTGTAACCCCAGCTACTTGGGAGGCTGAGTCAGGAGAATCAGTTGAACCTGGGAGACACAGGTTGCAGTGAGCTGAGATGGTGCCATTGCATGTCAGCCTGGGTAAAAAGAGTGAAACTCTGTCTCAAAATTAATTAATTAATTAACACATAAAAAAATAAATGAGACAGAAACAATAAATTTTAAACTTTTAAACCCACAATAAAGCAAATAAAGAAACAAACAAAAGAGTGAAGGGAGAAACTACATGGACAAGTGTTAATTAAGAAAGTTACACCAAATAAACACAGCATTTATCTTGGAGCTTCCCGGTAACCAGGAATATATGACTCTCATTGCATAACCTAGTAACATAACATGCCAATCTATCAAAGATAAAAGAGCGTTTGCTGGAGTTTTGAGAGTAATATCTCAGGGATGATTTTGTAGGAGAGTTGGGTAAATATTTCTAGACTGGAAATATACTACATAATTAGGGATCTCCTCGTGGGCACTTTCCCCCTTACATTATTTTAAAAGAATCTTAAGCTTAATTTTTTTTTTCCTGAACCATTTAGTAGGAAGTTGATAACAAGACGTCCCATCACTTGGAATAGTGACCTTCTCCTTCATAACCACAATACAGCAATCCAGGTCAGGATATAAACATGATTCTTTATTGTCACCCAAGTCTCGGATCCCATCATGTTTCACCATTAGCCCCCTAAAATATCCTTTATAGAAATGTGATCTAGTTCACTCTCATGCTTGCATTTAGTTGTAATATTTCTTTAGCTTCTTTCAGTATGGATTAGGTCCTAGATTTTTCCTGATTTTCCTGATGCCAACCCGTCTGAAGATTATAGGCCAGTTATTGTATGCATAAATTTGGGCATGTCTGCTGTTTCACTATTTGATTCAGGTTGTATATCTTTGGAGGGAATACCACAGAAACTATAATATTTTCATTGCATCCTATCAGCTGACTCACAATTTCCATTTGCCCTATTTCTAGTGATCATTTTAGTCATTTACTCATTGTGGTGCCTGCCAATATTCCTCCTTATCAAATTGCTCTTTTCCTCTTTGTAATTATTAAGTATTTACATGCACACATGTACATGTATATTCATTTTGTGTCTATATTTGTATTATAAAACATGAATTCACATTGATCTCTGCAATTCTATTCTAATAACTTAGGGTTCATTCTAGGTTTTTCCCTTGACATATTAACTCTCTTCTGTAATGAAGAGAAACTTAGCTTCCTTTTCCTTCAACACTGACTTATTTGATCTATTTCCTTGTATTTAAACAATCTTCCTTCATCACTACCACCCAACTCTCATGTGAAAACGCCCACTTCCCCTCTTCAAGGTAGTCGGTGACAATCACGACAGAAGACTGAAAAAGTTGAATGTGTTAACATGAAACACTGAAAACTCTTCTGTGGGATACAAAACAAAATACTAAAAATCCAAAAACATTTCAGGGAATTAATAATACAATCATGTCATATTTAGGACGATGTTGGAGAACTAGAAAGGAGGAGCATTCAAATAGTGTGTGGTACATGACAAGGACTGGGGTGTCTTCAGTTATATTTTCTCTGTTGTATTCGCAAAGATGAGAGTAGAAATATTATCATTTTATTCTTCCATATCTTTTTATTGTCTAAAGTATTTCTTAATAAATAATTATTTAAATAAAAAGATGCTGACTTGGCCTTGAGCAACTGTTTAACGGGCATTGTTGCCCCCAAAGTTCATCAGCTTATCTCCACATTGATGAAGAAGGGATGTGACTGACAGCAGTGCAGAGTTAGAAGCAGTGTGAGGTAGTTGCCAAAAAGATGGGATACAGAATCAGGTGTGTCAACTATTTTTATATAATTAAAAAATAGTTTCATCTAGCACAACCACATTTTCTTGAGGGTCTGATATCAAATTAGCTGTTTCAGTGTCCACACAACTAAAGAATTCTGGGAGAAAGCATTGAGGAAGTACATTTTATTACTGTTACTATTACTAGCACTATTTTATGATACTACATGGCTAAATGATAGTATCATTTTCCCTTCAGCTCCAAATACTACATAAAATCTAATGATTGTATAGATGTTATAGACAGTATTTTTCTACTTCGTTCAACTATCAATTGATTGCACCCTATCTTACGATAACATTTAAATTTTTTTATTTTTGTTTACAGTCAACCATTAATTATTACCATTATTAACTATTATTATTTTAAAATGAGAACACTAATAGTAAAAGAAATCTGACAGGTTGTCTTTAATATAAGATATGTCATAAAATGTACTTAGCCATTAGTAAGTAATTAACATACAGTCACTTGTAGACATATGCTAGTAACAATATAGAAAACTAATTTAAGCTCTTATTTATTAATGAATTATGCATAACTATTTTCACTTTTCTCTAGATGTGAATAATTAGAGACTGTCAATTGCTTTAAAAATTAATGTTATATCCATAAATAATAAAAAAGCAATATAAAGACCTCAACCACTATAAATATTAAATGTTACATTATATATAATAATAGCCATTCTGCCTAATATATTTTAGAGCTCAAGTAACATTTATGTTATAAAACTATAGCTATAAATAAACTATTGCTGTAGTTATAAACTATAGTTATAAATAAAAATGTAAAATAATCTAGCACCTAATAATGTTAAACAATAAACAGTGAAACAAAACCCACACACATACATTTGCATAGACATACAGACACACACAGATACACGGAGAGTCACATATACATACACATACACACAAAGCCGAAAATCCTACTTGACCTTAGAAAGAAATTTTCCATTTTTCTGTAGTACTTTTGTGTATTTTTCAAAGTAGAATACTAATATTCTTTCTTTGCAGAAATAAAAATAGAAAGCCATAGAAAATTAAACAAAACACGCTTATGACCTCATAAATCCTTTTAAATTTATTCCTCATTTCTAAGTGATATGTTTGTCGATCTTTCTTTCAACATTCAATCAGAGCGAGACGGCAAGAAGAACACGGAGAATGTTCTTTGTCTATCAATTAAGTGGTAAAACTAGGTGTTGTCTTTAGTTCTGGTGAGTCTCAGTCCTTTTGCTAACTACTATAATATATTGTGACTTGTGGCTAAATGTTATCACTACAGCATTCTTCAATTACAATAACTCCATCTCCATAGTCTAGGGGAAAACTGAAACAAGACCACAACAAAGTACTCCTCCCCCTAGTTCATCAGTTTTCTCTATAGCCACTAGTCCTGAGTGTTTTATCTAAACATGTCTGACTTACGCCTCTTGTGCTTTACCCCTCTTGCCTGTGCCATTGATAGAAAAGAGCACTTTTCATGATTTTCTAGTGACACCTCTTTAGAGGGTACATCGACACTTTTTAAGCGCTAGTATTTCCTCGCTCTTCCTAAAATCTATTAGCCATCACATATTGTAAATGTGTGTTACATGTAAAATCTATTAACCAGTACATATTGTATCCGCTCAGTAAATGGAATGCAAAGAAAACCCTACATCACGCCATTATGTTTATTTTCCTACAAAGAAAGGTATTTGCAGAGTTTACCAGGATCAGTATCCTAAATTTATCAGGCCAATCAATCTCAAGTTCCAGTGTGTTAATTCCGAAAAGAGATGTACTAGTGACACCATCACAAAGCAATGTTGTACCAGGGACAACCCCATGAGTCTCACAAACATTAATACTCGAACTAAACTGAGGCACGAATGTTAACTCATTGTGCGGTTTTGGCCAATGTATTCACTTAGTTTCCTCATCTGAGTTATGAGAAACTTAGGCAAGATTATTTTATTCATTTTGAAGTGGCAATCAATTCCGTGAGAGCAAACACACTGTATTTAATTGAAAATACTTATACTTAGAATCATATAATTTCCTGAAATATAAGCATTAATGTTTTACACTATAGCATCTGCTTGCAAACAGGTTTCCAAATGTTATCCCAAAGCCAGGAAATATGAGCACTTGGCTTTAAAAATTTTGTTTAATAAATAAATGAAATATTTTTTTTTCAATTTTTCAAAGAAAGAAGTTCCTCATTTTGTGGCAAAAACATGAAAACATCTATGCAAACTTTTATAAAAAGGAGATCACATTGCATATTTTGCTCCGTATTTTCAAACAGTGGTTAAAATGATTTTGCTAGAGCAGTGTGTTTAAAAAAGGTGAAGATATTCATGGATTAGAGAAATATAGCTATTTGATAGGAAAAATAAAATATATACATAAGCATGTTCTAAGATAATTCCCCTATTTGAACATATTTCTTTTAACAGGCTGTACCAAAAGTTCACTCCATAGGTCAAAGTCTATGCTAATATAAACCCATATACCAAGGCTAATTTAGCAATAGAGATATCGGACATTATATTATAATTTAGACAATACTCTAAGCAACCAGAAGAGTTGAAGAGTGGAAATAACATTTCTTCTTACCATAGTTTATAAACAAATTTACTGTAACATTAAAAATGTGACTATGAGCCTGGACCATAAAACGTCAAAAAAAAAAAAAAAAATGCAGAATCTACTACTGGAAAAGAAAATGACTGAAATGTCATAATAATTAAGATTTTAGCCAGGTATTTTGGTTGTTTATGAGAGAATAAGATCATTTTGCATCTCATTCTATTTTGTTTTTAATATTAGCATCTTCAAAAAATTCTGACTAAACATAATGTGTGCTTAACAAATTAAAATTGGAATAAAATATTTAAAAAGCAAGAATGCATTCACAGATACCATTTGTTGTCAGCAATAATATTTATAATAAATAAAATATAAATTTTAAAAAATATTAAACACCAGTCAATAGCAATTCATTGAGCATTCCTTGTCCATTATGATAAGCAATATATACTTTACTTCACATTCATAAAAAAGAAAGCTGCTGTTAATATTATACCCTAGATTTCATATACAATTTTGTCCATTTACATACTTTTAATATTGCTTAGTACAGCACTAATCAAGCCACATGTGAAATAGGCCTTAGGGTAGAATCATCAAAATCAGGTTTTGACCATTCCATGATATTTTATATTGATTTAAATGAGCATTTAAGACTGCTTAAAAATGGAAAAATTTTTCACAAATCTCTTACTTCCAGGATGTATAATCAAATGAGGGTAATTTAAACATTTTTTTCTGATGATAGAAGGACTTAGAAGCTTATTGCATGTTTATGTTTGTCTAGAAATACACAGTTGTCAGGGTGGAATGCTCACTACTAGCTAGTCTAGACCTACTTACCTTTTATCCTTTAACTTTATGACTCTTTTGCTTGGGCTCATAATTAAGAATAAAAGTCAATCTTATTAATGAACCTTAAGTGATGTTTTTGTTAGTCATGGCTCAATACTTTGTGCTTACTCAAATAAAACCAATAAACCAGGGAATAATATGATGTTTGATAAAACGAGAAATGATAATTTTATTTTATTTTATATTCTTATTTTTTATTCTATACTTTTTTGCAATGCATTCACATGCCTATTGATCTTTACAATGGAACAAACTATATAAGTTGATATAGAAATATTATCTATCTATCTATCTACCTGCCTACCTATCCATTCAATGTCACTAGTGCTGGAAGAAAAATACTATTCAAAACTTGCCATAAATAAGACAATAAAAAAGTAGATATGAAAACAAGAACATATTAAATAAATTGATCCATGAGATAAATAAATGTAAATAGGAATATCTTGCCCAATTTAAAGTTTGAGATACGAAAAAGGTAAAGGACTGAAAAACATTTATAGATTAGATTACTATTTTATATGTATAATATTACAGCAAATATCGGTAGCAAATATTTGATTTTTTTACCTGAATGAAAATATTATAAAAATATATTCTTTTAAAAAATTTCATCAGAATCTTCACATTTCATCAGTAAAATGAAAATGAAAACCAATTTCCATGGAAAATATCATAAGGAATTGGCAGTTGTGTATAACTACATAAAATATACTAAATTTATCAATTATCCAGATCAAATATATTACCATAAGACAAGGACAGATTGTGTCTCAAATAAGCAGAAATATGTAACTGGATATACTTATAGGAACAATATACAATCATATGAAATATTAAAAATAGAAAATACATTTGTGTCTAAAACAGTGTAGTTACTTAAAAGTGTATCCACATATTTCCTTATAATATTAAAATGACATCTATGGACATATTTTTGTTAGGTAATACCACTTAAAAAGTTATGTTTTAGAATACAATTATTATGACACAGAACAATGTGCAATGGTATGTATAGTTTTTGTTTAATTATATCTGTAAATGATATTTTTATTAATGAATGCCTTTGAGCTGGTAACATTAAGGAAAAAGACTCAGTTTAAACAACTCCCTCTAATACTTCTGTACATGTTTTTCTTTTTCTTTTTTTCTTTTTTTTTCTTTTTTTGAGACGGAGTCTTGCTCTGCCGCCCGGGCTGGAGTACAGTGGCCGGATCTCAGCTCACTGCAAGCTCCACCTCCCGGGGTCACGCCATTCTCCTGCCTCAGCCTCCTGAGTAGCTGGGACTACAGGCGCCTGCCACCTCGCCCGGCTAGTTTTTTGTATTTTTAGTAGAGACGGGGTTTCACCGTGTTAGCCAGGATGGTCTCGATCTCCTGACCTCGTGATCCGCCCATCTCGGCCTCCCAAAGTGCTGGGATTACAGGCATGAGCCACCGCGCCCGGCCTGTACATGTTTTTCTATTTGAATATAGCCAATAAACCTTCTTTTATTGAAAACCATTTTCATACACTATTGAAATTAACACAAAAGCAAGTGAAATGAAAGAAGGTCAAAGCTAGGTAAAAAGTAGATAGAAATGTCAGAATGAAAAGTTAAAAAATTCAAAGTTGACTGTAGTGCTAGTACAAACAAGAGGAGATGTAATTAATGTGCTTGATGTAATTTAGCATTATGAGAAAAGTTGTAGAATCATTTCATCAAACACAATGTTATTTAATTATTGGAACAGTAAGACATTTTTCCCCAAGACACTGCATTTAATATGCCTCTACCAAATAAAGCTTGTCATATCTATTCTAGCTCCTATAAATTTTCCTAATCTCTTTCATATGTTTTACCCTTGAATTTTCTCCCTTTCTCTCCTTGCTTCTATATTTCTGCTACGTGACTGCTAATTAAAATGAACCTAACTCAAGGTAGATTTCCTTAAAAAGGGGGGGGGTTGTTCAAAGGAGGACTTCTGCTGGAGAATCAAGCTAATAGAAGTCTTAAGGTCTGAAGCATTCAAATTAAAATAAGCCCCTTGAAATATATCAGTCTGTATTCCCAAAATTACTTCTTTTAATGAAGTGTGCTGCTTCATGGTCACTTGTATTGTGTATTAATGAACTCAGTCAACTACATGCTTTTTTTAAAGATTAGTAAAGTTTTAAAAATAAGCTTTTCCTAAATCGCCATGGTAGTTATTCAAATGTAGACACACATTGTGCCTACACATTTTATAGTAGATGTTATACAACAGAAATTGCATAATTAAAGAAAGAGCAAATTCAATGGTTATATTTTGTTATTTATGTTATTATTGGCTTGTCTGGATGTGACTATCTTCTTTTTAATAAAGCTATTAAAATAATCCATATCTTCTATGGCATAGTCAGAGGTCAATATGTTTGATGAAATCTTATAATATTCAGTATCAAGATCAGTCAAGTCTTGACATAATCGCATATTTAGTCAGGATAAGGTTGACAGAACAAAAATATGCAAATGGAACATTAACGCATGAGTATGACAACTGTTTACTTTCTTATATTCATATTTGGCAGTACCTATATGATATTTATACATATTTGGACTGTGTATACTCTTATTTTTTGTATACATATAGCTCAGCTCAAATAAATTCAATGTGTAAAAGACAACTTTTTGACACTTAATTATTTCAAGAAATATTTATCAAGTACCTAATTTGTGGTCAGATAATGCTAGGCACTGTAAGCAAAAAGAGGAAAAAAGACAGACAATTCCTGATTGTATGAGCTTCCTGGGATTGCTGTAGCCAATCACCACAAACTAGGCAGCTTAAAAAAACAAAAGTTTATGCTTCCATAGTTCAGGAGACCAGAAATCTGAAATCAAGATGTTGGCAGGGATGCACTACCTTTGGAAGTTCTATTAGAGAATCCTTCCTTGCCTCTTCGAGCTCTGGTGATTGTTGGCATTTCTTGAGTTCCTTGGCTTGTGGCCACATCACTCTAATTCCTGCCTTCATCTGCACATTGCCTTCTCCTGGGTATCTGTCTGACTTAGGGCTGCATCATTGTAATCTCTGTCTCTGTCTTCATATCTCATCTACGTCTTCTGTCTGTGTCTTTTAATCCGTGCATCAAATTCTCCAGTATGTCTTTTATAAGAAGACTTGTGATTGAATTTAGGACCCATAATTTAGGGCAGATAATCTAGAATGACCTCTGCATTTTAAGATCTTCAAATTAATTACATTTGCAATAACCATTTTTCTGAATAAGGTAATGCTCACAGGTTTCAGGGATTGGTACCTGAGCATGTCTTCTTAGGTGCCACCATCTTACCCACTACTGTGTTTAAGAAACTTGCTGATTAATAGAGAATAAACTATCTAAAGAGGTAGTTGATATTCAGACCGATGAGTACCATTATACGGGCAGAAAAAGAAGATCTAACATCAAACTGTTGTATCTAATGCAAACATGGAGATCAGGAAAGTTTCCCAGAGACCACTTGATGAAAACTAGAAATTAACCAGGCAAAACTGCAGAGAACATATGTTCAAATTCCAGGGGAAAAAAAGTATGACACTCTCAGGAAACTAAAAGAAGCTCAAAATAGTTGAGGCTTAGGGAGACTTGGTAATGAAATAGTGATCAATCGGATGTGGGTGCATATCAAGAAGACTCGGGGTAAGCTGTATTAAAGAAACCAAGCTTTTATCTGAAGGTGTAAGAGTCCAATAAAGAGATTTAAGAATGGAGTAGCCCACTCAGTTAAGCACCTTGGATAAACAGCTCTGGCTGCTGTGAGGGTGAACTTGAGAGCAAGCTGGAGGCAGAGTATCCTTCTGAGGGTGTCTCACGGAACTGCAGGAAAGATTTTAAGGTGATCCCAACTAGGACGCTGGTGAGGGGTATAAAGAGATGTGGATGAATTCAAGAGAGACATTGTAGGAAGTACTGCTAGTACAGAAGACCACCGAAAAATGCTGGGGCTAGGGGAATTGACCCCTTGTGCACTCAAAAATCTGCAGAAGTTGCAGTAAGCAGAGATTGAGCCACTGCACTCCAGCCTGGGTGACGGAGGGAGACTCCAGCTAATAAACAAACAGAAAAGGCATGAGGAAAAGACATGTAGTATACTGCATTGTATTTATCAATACCATAAGTTTATTTCATTTGTTTATAAGATGAATTGTCTGAAATGGCAGGCAACTGCAGCTGTGGACTTCCATCTGTGGTACACATCAAACAATTCTACTTTGTCTTGTAATGTCATGACTCTCCTCTGCTTCTTAGAAGTACTTCCAGCATCACCAGTGGCAATTTGGGTCCCATAGTGCTATTCATGGTTATGGTTTTTACACTAAACATGACCAGAAATATGACAGAATTGTGATATCATGTTTTACTGAGATAGCAATTTACTAGACAGATGAACTGCTCACTTCTCCAAGTGATTAGCATCACATAGTGTTTTAAGCAGATGCTCCTGATACTTGAACTCACTGTAATAAAAACGAGGAGTGGCCATGAAATTATTGCAGTAGTACAGTATGTATAACAGTTAATTTCATGCAATTATAATCCAATACTGCATCTTATATTTGTTTACATTTCTTTTGATTGTGAATGGTGCCAGGTATGGTCTGTAAGTGTATTATAACTTGTGATAATTTTTTTTCACTTTTTATAATAGATTTCTGTGTATTTTTATGGTAGCACATGAAATAGACTATTACCTACATATATTTTATGCATTCATAACATAACTTTTTTGAGCCTTGAGAAGAGTGTGACTATGCACCCTGAGTCACAGAGCATGCAGTTGCAACTTCTACCTTTTTCCTGTAAATAATTAAGACCAAACAGTGGCAGCCATAAGATCCCCTTAGATCATTGCCTCTATTCACAGAGTAATAAAGTGATCTTCCTTGTAATGTAGTAGTCTGTAACCAATCAAATAGCTGTGGCATATGCACTAGTATTGTATGGCAAATGTAACGCTGTTGGACCTTTTTTTTATCTCTGCCTATATAAAGCATAGCCTTAACTTTTCCACTTTGGAACACTGATTCCATTCATTTGGATTCTATGTTTCCAGGTGGTTGTTCTCAAGTTTTGCATTTGAATCAACTCTATACTTAATAGTTTCTGAATCTCCCGATGATACTCATCGGTTGACACTCCTGATGAGCATATTTTTAGGAAAAGAACACAAGTAGGAGTCTGTAAAGGACACTTTTAAATGTACGTGAGTATGGGTGTTGGTTGGGAATGGCAGTGAAAACAGAAGAATTAAAATAGGGGTGTGCACCGAGAAGCCTGAATTACCAGCACACATCACTCTACGTTTTCCTGTTCCACTCTCTTTTCTGTTTTCCAAAAGCTGTTTCTCCAACCCCTTCTCCCCTCAAATCTCCCACCTCACCACCTCTTCTCAGATGAAGAAGATTGTTTTTGGTAGGAGTGTTAATCTATTTTCTAACAAGTAATACGACTAATGATATGCAGCTTTGAAACAACTGCTTAGAGATTGCTGATGGTATTGGCAAAAGGGGTTAATGTACATTAGCAGGAGTCAGATTCAGCCTGAGGTGGGTAGAAATGGAAAGTCAGGAATGGCTCCCCTACCCCCTCCAATAGTGGGAGAAACCTCAGCATGTTTCAATATTATTGTGAGGGATGTTTTGAGAGGAAAAGGCTGAAAATAAATGAATGAGAAGAAAAACAAAATATGTGGACGTTCCTAAAGAAAGTTGTGATTCATAGTCTGGATAAAGGTTCCATATTTATCTTAAAGCTAGGGATGTTTTTCCATAGTAACAGGAGGCAAGTAGAGAATTGGGAAAACACCCATGCAAATGGCAGTGCTTTCTGGTTTGATGGCATGAGTCGTGGTTCTCCCCAAATGAAAATCCTATACTCACAGTGAAAAATGAAGGAAGGCTACCTGCTAAGCATGATAAAAGAGGTGGTGGCACGGGAGATTTGAAGAGAGAAAGAAGACTGGAAAAAGCACTTTCTGAAAACCAGGAAGAGAGCTGAATAGGAAAATGTAGAATGATTTTTTCAGGTAGTTTATGTTTCACTGTGCCAGTTTATACTTTTAACTTATGAAAGATTGTCTCTGTTAAGGTGACACAACTAAGCTATATTTACTTTCCCATTGTCTAGTTTGGAATAAAGTAACAGGTTCCAGCATTACAAACAAACCAGTGACAACAAAGAGCAACAGTGGAAGCCTTGAGCTAAACAATATTTCTCACATCACACACATTGTAACAGTTGGAAATACGGTTATGCTCAACAGAATGTTTTTTATGATGCAAAAGATTCCAGTTTTTGAAGTGTCTCAGCTTTCATCTATTCATTGGGCTAATAATTGATCAAATCAATCCTATGTGAAACTTGTCTTTTAAAGGAAAAGGAGGAAAAGAGAAGGCTCTAAGAAGCCAAGAAGAGGAGAGAAGAGGTGTAAAGTGATAGAGTTGCTTGTGTTTCTGCACTTTTTTTGAACTCTATCTATTGGTTTCCCTGATGCTTATTTTCCTCTCTGTATTTCATATATTAGAACTCAAGATCTTTGTCTTGGAATGCCAAGGATCTTCCAAAAAATGTAATTTCCTTTGGCTTGTGAAAGAAAAGTTAAAAGTTTCTATGTAAGTGAAGAGGGGGGACGATTTCATTACGTAGTTGTTAATCTGACACCATTCTGCTAGGCTATCTAAAAAATGGTAAAATTCACTCGGCTAGGGAACAGAAGCATTTTTATCTTCCCCCACCACTTAGTTTTACACAGCTTTCCATTCCCCTGTCTTTCAGGCCAGCTGGCTTCTTGGAAGCACTAGAAGAGGGCGTGAGAAAGCACTTCCTTCATCAAGTTACTCAACTGTGGTCTCCAACCGCATCATTCTTGATTTTTCCAATTCTACCTGACTGTTGGATGCAACCAAAACAACCTTAAAACTCAAGTTAGATGAAATAATGAAGTATTCAGCCCTAAAGACATTCTTCTATTATTGTCTTTGGCAACTAGACTGATTTAATGACACAATTTTAAAAAGATTGTTTTTTCCCTGAGGGCAGAATACATGTTCAGAAATTAACACCATGTAGTGAGAACAGAACTAAAAATACGAGGGGAAAGGTCATCAAAATAGCATTCGTTGCTGATTGCATATTCTGGGAAGAGCTACATTCTCTGTTGAAATCTAGTTTGCTTCTGACATGTGGGACCACATGCGACCTTAGTTCAAGTTACAAAATCTTTTAAAATAAGTGCCATATTATTTTCTGTATGGTCTACTCAAGAATTTAAAAAGTGAAAGAAGAAGTTAAACATGATTCAAACACTTTTAAAAACTACTTTAAAAATGCAAAAATATCAAGAGGCATTGATGGATCTAGAAACAAAAAATAAAAATAAAAATGCAAAAGTGTATCCAAAAAGGGAATCATATTCATGATGGTTCATGAAAGAAAGTGTGTGGGAACATGTTTTTTCTCTTTTCCCAATCTTAACTTTCTAGAATTCTAACAAGTAATAATAGGAACATGCTTTTTCTCTTTTTCCAATCTTAATTTTCTAGAATTCTAACAAGTAATAATAGATAACATTTTAAATAGATTAACATGTACAATCCAGTTTTCTAAGCATTTTATGCAGATTAACTTATTAAAGCCTTATACCAGCTAAATCCAGTAGACACTCTTTTTATACTTTTTTTTAGAAATGAGAAATCTAAGACACGGGGAAGATAAGTAACTTGATCAAGGTCTTTGAGTAGTTAAATAATGGAACTGGAGCTAACACCAGGGAATCTGGAGCTAGTGTCCATGCCCTTCACCACTATGCATATTGACTTTCTAGTTAAATTATTATATCATTTCTTGTGTTGCAATGATCTAAGATATTTCCGATGTAGTTGTAATATATGGTGAACTTTATATAATCTCAATAGTTGATACTGATAGAAAAATTCCTGACAAGTTTTTTTAATCTCTTTGCATTTGTAATATAAGATAGTACTATTTTTTTATATATATATATAAAATGGATTTGTGTTGAGGACTTAAGAGCAGTTTAATACAGTGTCAGAGAAATGTTAGAAGCTCAATAAATGACCTTAAAGTTTATTAATGTGTAGACTTTTATTTTTACTTTTATTATAATCAGTTTATCCTTTTATTATTAATGTATTATCTTAGTATTTTTGGCAACTGAATATTAGTTGCAATAAGTACCACCACCCACCCATCTATCCCCACTTACTATATTATACTTAAGTACACTCTTGCTTGTTTATTCGTTTGTTTCCTTCACGCTCTGTGGCTAGTCATCATCAGCATTTATGTTGACAGGTAGCTTGCTTACTTATTGACAAGGTGGCTGTATGGTTTCCTGACATTTCCTTTCAGTACTATAGCCTTCAATCTTTTTCATAAGATTATATGAACTATAATAAATATCTGATTACCCATCTGTCATCTTTCTAGCTAAGACATCTATTATATATATATGTGTGTGTGTGTGTATATACATATATATATATATTTTAACAGTGTATAGGCTATTTCAGAAATTTTTAATTACTTCTCTAAAGTAGTAAGATATCTGCCTGGGAAAAAAATCTCAGACATTCCTGCCAGGAGAAACATTCCAACTATTAAAAGCACAGACTCTAAATTTACCTTTTAGATAATAACCACTGCTGCTTCTCTTTTTGCTTTATTTCAGTTGACTACCTCCATCCTCCTTGAAACTGTCCCCTTAATCTCTCGGGGCATCAACCTTCTTCTGACTTGTATCTTACCAACCAGGGTCCCACATCCAGCCATTTACATCGATGCTTACCTCACCAGTATCCTTTATCCATCTTAAAAATATAAGATATTTTAGTTAAATATTTAGTCTTACCATTTAATCTAGTATAATTTTGTTTAATTTTCTATAATTGTGTGTAACTATAATCAAGAGAATACCAGGAACGAATTATTCAAGCCTAATGATCTTTTGAAACCCTTAAACAATGTGGCTGTTAACATTGCCAATTAGTTTCTCTTTCTATAAATCCAGAGCTCATGGACTCAAATTCTGTCTTTGTGCCTTCCTTACTTGTGAATTCAGTTATACAGAAGAGCCTCTCAATGAATTTGGGGGATGATTAAATACTAAAGATACAAAGGACTTAGAGTGGAACCACCTACAAACATCACACAATAACTTACATATTTTTTACCTCTTCTAAACTCTAAATGATTTGAGCATGTATTTATTGTAAAGCCATGTAATCCAGCCTTATATTAAAGTGTGTATTTGCCTTTCTTAACTAATAGATTCTAAGTTAATTGAAAACAGATTTATGGTTTCATTGCTTATTTCCCTCAGGATCTATCCCAGTGTGGTGCATGTATTGCATATCCAAAAAAATATTGTATCAACAATAAAAGAAAAATTGATAGTAGTAGGTTTTATATATTTTATCTTTATTAGGTGCACACAATATTTAAGATTACTTACTACCTTCAAATGGATGTTCTAAAAAGTCGAGAAGGTATAGATTGCTATTCGTACAGCTTCCCTCATTATTTACTATGTACCAAGCAATTTAAACATGTAATCCAATTATTTCTCTTAGCTACCCTATTATGAGGTAACCTTTGTGTTTCCATGTGTGGAACTGAGGTTTAAACATGTTAAGTAGCATGCCCACAATTACATACTTCTGTAAGGGAATGAGGCCAACATACGGACTTGAAGTATCTGAACTCCCCTTTGCTTAATGCAAACTCTATGTAATTTTTATAAGAACTGCCACAATGCAATATGTTTTATCTGTCCTCTAACTCCACTGGAAAAAACGCTAACTCCATAAAGGAGCTGAATGATTTTGAGAGTTTTTATTCTACTTTTTAACTTTTTTTCTCCTGAATAATCCAGTCAAACTCATGACCAAGATTTAAACAGCAACAACAAAAGTAGTTCTCAGTTTCTTGCCTGTAATTAGTAAGAAGAAGAAAGAAAATGCTTATATGTGAGTCATGGGCTTTATTTTTATAGGAAATGAGAGTAGTCACTACAAAGAAATATTGCTTCTCTTTTTTCTTTTTTTTATTAAAAACTTCAACTTTTGGATAGTTTTCAGTACAATATATCAAGAACTAGTTTTAGTAATTTTTGTAACAAATAATAATATAAAAAATAAATTAAACTTATCAACTTATCCTTAAGCATGAAATCCAAAAGGTTAAGAAAAATGTCCTTTTAGTTTCTAAAACTCTATTGACTTATTCAACAGTCCTCCCTACTAGATTCAACACATCAGTGACATTGCTCTGCTGTGCTCTCTTGACAATGTCTCTAAAAGAGAAGCCATCTGTAAGTATTTATTAAACAAACACTAATTACCTTAGTAAAGGCAATGATTGTTTATAAACACTTGTGTGTAATAACAATATATGTATCCGTTAAGCCTTGTTATATGCTGTTAAAGATGCGAAGCGTTTAATCCTCATTATAACACTACAAAAAAGGTATTATCACCTTCATTTTATTAATAAGAAAACTGATCTAGGGAAGATCCATAAGTTCTTAAATGTCACAACGTACTAAGCCAGAATTTGTAAGCCCAAATAATTTGATTCTAGAGACTACACGCTGACCTACTAAAAAAGAACAACACTCAGTACTACAGAAATTCTGATATTTCTCCTTAAGTTCAATTGGATTTTCCAGCTGGGGAAACACGTCAGAAATAAGGGCAAAGGGTTGGGAGTGGGGGCTCATGCTTGCAATCCCAGCACTTTGGGAGGCTGAAGTGGGGGGATCTCTTGACACCAGGAGTTGGAGACCAGCCTGGGTAACATAGTGAGACTCCGTCTCTACAAAAAAAAAATTTTTTAAAGTTATCCAGGTATCATGGCGCCCGCCTGTGTCCCAGCTACTTGGAAGGCTGAGGCAGGAGGACTGCTTGAGCCCAGGATGGTGAGGCTGCAGTGAGCTACAATTGCACCACTACACTCTAGTCAAGGTGACGGAGTGAGACCTTGTCTTGTGGAAAAATAAATAAATACATGAGGGAAAAGGAAAGGCCACCTACTAAAACTTAGGTGGCATACCTAACAATTTGGTCATTTTCAATACGATGGAAACATTCAAAACTATTATAATTTTCTCCAGATTTCTAGATTTCAAGAATTGAAATTATAGTCCATAAAAATTTGAATACTTGAAATAATTCAAAATTAGCCTTCTTAGTACTTATTGAGAAACCACCAGTCTTTAAGACAGGTGGTAGCTATTATAATGCTCTATAACAAGCAGAATTGTGTTAATTATATTACATTATAACAGTGACTCTCCTATTTGTAATCTGTGCCATACTAACAGGCTAAATACTCATTGTGAGTTTCACACTTGCTAAGTAGATGTAAGCACTTCTAGAGATGGATGCATTTTCTTTCTCTTTCTGCATACTTTTCTAGAATAATTCATTTCAATGGTGCTTCAGATTCTCCTAACTACCTATTGTGGATTCAAAGCAATAGAAAAAACAAAAAGTTTATGGAAGTTAAAAATATTGCAGAAAACAAAACAGTTGGGTGAATTTAATTTTTCTTTATAAGTGAAACTATGCATATGGGTATATGTATATGTGTATGTCTGTTGCTAAATGAATTAATAAAACAAATACATTTTATTTGATGGTACCAATAATTCAGCTCACATCTTTTTGTCCTACCACACTGGAAGCAAAAAACTTGGTGGAAACATTGATGTGCTTTACCTTGAATTCATCATTAACCCTAAATATACCTTTATTTGTTCACCCTCTTTTGATGCCATTTTACTTGTTAAGCAGTGACAGACATCAATATATTAGTGAAGAAAGTTAGAGTTAATGATGCCTTAAAGTTTTGTGAATGCTTGTCCTTCTTTACAATCTTTAAATGAACCCTATATAGATATATGTTTGTGTCTATCTAAATACATATTTCCATAGCACACAGGTTTTTTTTTGTTGTTTTTTGCTGTCCATTCAAGCATTACAATTACATTTTGAGATAATTTAGAAATCATTAGCTGTAGAGTGAGATGATAAGGAGAGCAAGTTTAGGATAGTGTGTCTTTACTGTCATCTTCAGAACCTTCTATTTCTTTGCATATTTGCACCTTTGTTTAATAACAGTAATTTTGTAAACACGTACAAATCTGAGCAAAAGAAAAGAACATGGTCTCCTTAGATGGTTTGAAAGATCTGAAGTTTCCAGAGCTAAAACTCTTCCCCATAAGCAAGCCAATCAAGGGAGAAATGGGAATGCATGATGCACCAAACATATCTAAGTCTGATTCTATATTCCACTTACATCTTGTGATGCCTTCGTGTAATTTTAAGTTTTATCTCCTCCTGTAATGTTCTTGCTGATGTCCCTTAGCTTGTCTTTCATTTGTGTAAAAATGTTGCAAGGAGAGACATGGCTGCAAACTTTCTAAGGGTTGTCATGGCTACTCCTGGCAAACAAACAAAAAAATTCAATCCTTTCTTCTACACCACTTAAATCACTCAACCTTTCTCACCCTTTTCCTATATATTCCAACTTGATTTGGCTCCTTTTATAGGAAAAACTTATAGGAAGCTAATTGATTCAGCACAGCTTGTCCAACTCAGAAATGAACAGAGGGGAAAAAATCATCTTTCTTTTTTTGTTACCAGATTGTGAACAGAAGACTGTTTTCCACTCTGTCTCCCATGGGGCAATGTGATGAACTAATCATGTAGTGATCTACCAGGTCACAGCAAATAATTAAGATACTTGTTACAGTGTTCCGTGTGGTGCCACCCTGTAGTGATTCTGAATGGATTTTCCATAAATTCAAGAAAAGGTCCTTTAAAACCCTAATTTCAAATCTACATCTTAGCTAATTAAGAACACTGTGGCTCAAACTAATGTGTCATTTCACATCTAGTGTATTGATAATGTGCCATCCTGAGTGTAGGTGTAAATTTTTCCTCCTGTCCTTAGCTCTTCCAAATTCTAAGGTATTTGCTGAAAAAGGAACACAGACATATTTTACAGCGTTAGTGATCAGCGTGATAAAAAATAATGCATAAGACAGTTTGCATACACTGGGCACCAATTACCTGATATTTTCATGTTATAAGACGAGTTTTAAAAGTCACTGGAAAAAAATTTTTGTTCAAAAAGAAGGCTCCCCCTGCAGTGTAGGGTTGATTAACATTAGATGAATTAGACAAAGATGCTAAGGGATCCCCTTCAGAGTTATTTTTTTTTAATGGAGGTAAAGTCACATATCTGTCAAGCACAGTTTACAAGTGAATCTGACAAATAGCCCTACTTTAAAAATAGAAATTCTGAAATTCAAATAAATAATAAGATTCCACAATTGCAAAGAGACATAGAGGACCTAGGTTTTTTTTTTTTTTTTTTTTTAATGTGTTAGAAAATCTAGGACAAGATAAGCTTCTAAAATCATTCTGAACAGTTCTAAGAAAGTCTGTTTTAAAATTATAAGATTTTGGCCCTCATTTTTATTTCAAAAATTGCAAGATCCTCTTCATATTCTAAATATTCTTGAATTATTTCTGTAATTAATATTATTTCCAAGTTAGTTGTTAAATTACTATTACCATTACTTTTTTGGAATTTGGGGTTTTTAAAAATGTATTTAGGAAAAAGTATTTGGTGCTAGGTTTTTCCACATGTTCTTGAATAAGTGATTAAGAAAACAGAAACACAATAAGACTGGATATAGTAGTTTTGTTCTAAAGTATAGCATTATTCTATATGTCATCCTAATTCACAGCTTATGACCTAAATATGTAAGTGGTATTTAATTCAAATACAGCTGAAACAAGAGAAGAGGAGCATTTCAAATGTTTAAAAAGAAAAGTGAAGCTAAGAATTACTGTACAGTGATTATATAGCAATCATTCTCAGCTAAATATATTATCAATAGATTCTTTTAATATACATATATATTTCTAAATCACATAAAGGAGATACTTATTTCATCCCAATAACAAAAAAGAGCCAAAATTAAGTCAATTGAAAATAACACATCACAATTATAATAATGTAACAACATCTAAATAAAAATTTAAAAACACTTTATAGTTTTTATAAAATCTTAAAATCTCAAAAACTTCATATTTATTTCAGTGACTTGATTTCAAGTTTGCAGAGCCCAGACCATAAAAAGCTTTTAATTGCATTGTGTTATTAAAACTGTTGTATTGATCCTCTTTGGTTTTCTGAGAGCAAAGGAAAAAGAAAAACTTTGAAATAAATAACTTGGTAATTTTTACATCTTTGTTTCATTTTCTGCAACACAGATGCAGAAAATTTTTAAATATTAGAAAGTTATCTTAAATTTATTTTTAAATGAAGGTCTAGAAAATACAAACTATTAATGTGTAATCAGACAGTAGATTCGAGAAAAAAATCTGTTAAATACTAAATATTGTGAAAATTAATCCACGTGGTTCCCATCAGTGTTTCCTGTTTCATTTCCCTTCATTTTATTTAGTTCAGATTGCAGAATTAGTACAATTTATACTCAATACTAGATAGAAAAATTGCTAGTGATATGATCTGCTAAAATATAAATAATGCATATTTTAAAAGTATTAGCCATTCCATAATTTTGAATTTCCATACATTAATTTTTTTCCCCTGTAACTTTTTCTAATAATTAAACTATTTAAAACAGTGCAAGTTTTTCAGTTCTTATGACCACTACCACGTGATACTTAGAACTAGAACCGCTGGCTGTTTTACACATAAGTGCTGTGAAACTAGTTCACTCATTTGGGCACGTGACTTGTTTGACTAGCATCAGTACTTATTGCTGTCAGTGCTTCGATCTGCACATTATTTCACCCTCAGCATTTTGCAACTTGGAGAGAAATATGGTAATAAATGGTTTCTAGAGAACATTTAGCAATTAACCATGAAAATGTCCCTTAAAAATTAATTGCTAAATTGAAATAACATATTACCCACTAGCCAAATTATGTTTCAATTTAAAAACCTATGTGTTTAGTCACCTTGCTAACATTGAAATATATATACATTAGCCAAATATTACATCACAATATTAAGCATGTTTGAAAAGTTGCTTTTTATTTGTTCCAATATAAATATTAATTACTTAACTCTTACTTGCCCAAAACTTGCTTATTGAGAACAACATATCCTAATTTTCCTTCTAATTATAATAAATAATAGAATAAAACCAATGAGAACTGTTTCTACTTTACAATGAATTCTATCTTTCAGTAAGTAATCAATTAATTTCTACCTTTTAAATTTTATATTTTAATCTATAAAAAGTATTAGTTTTAAAACTGTTATTTAGGTAATATTAAAGTAGATGATTGACTTCCATTTTAGGGCTTATTTTCTTTCCCACTCGGTTTCAAAGCCTTTGCATAGGGTTATTAAATTGGAAGGTCATACAATATCCATCAATCTCAGTTATTTATTCTACAGTATATGAAACTTCTCTTGCCACCCCATGTCTTTTATACCCATTACTTGATTACCTGAAATTATCATTTGCACTACAGAAGAACCAGAAATAAGGAAACAGTCTTAATTATAATAATGACAGATCAGAGAGTTAAACTGTCACAGTATTTTTTTTATGCTGCTAGACAAACAATTTTCTCATTCAGGGTCAAAATTAATAGAGCCAATGTGAAAGTTGTAAGAATCTCATTAATAAAATTAATTAGTGTTTTATGTTAGCTATACCAGCAAATACTTCAGATGGTTATTGCTAATTGAATTAGCAAATTTCAAGAAAAAAATAATTTTGCCTTTCTTATTTTACCAACATGGAATGGAGATTTTACACAATAGCATATTGACTACTAAAGTCACTAAAATCCTGTTTTACATCAAGGGTTGAATGATGTAAATAAGAACAAAAAAAGTTTCACATCCAAAGTGTCCATCTTCTTTTTTTCACTGGAATGACAAAACAGAATATACTTCAAACCAAAGTTGAATTCCTATTAGAAAGGATAATAAATATTAACAACTAAATGAAAATATGTCAACATTTATCCTCAAAATAACAATCCACTGAAAATCCTTGGACAACTCATTCTCTTTAAAGTTTAGAGACTGGTAATGACTTTTTGTCATGATGAAAAAGCAGATTACCTCTTTATGTTTCACAACCAACCACTGTGCAAAAAGAAAATTAAACTTCATTAAGTATAAGAGCAAATATTTAATGGCCATTACTATCTATTGCTGTTTTCCAGGAATGGACTACTTCAACATTTTCTATGTGTGGAAAGTACAGAGTGTTCATGGGTGATGACCCTTGAAAATAAGAATATTAATATTCCAAGGCGATGCACAGGACTAACTGAAACAGTGGTATATCAATATCATGAAGAAGGCTGCATTCTGTTGTTAAAAGTTTAATTATGGAAGCTATTTTATTTATTAATAAACAAAGAGTTCGACAACATTGATTTTCATCAACATTTTGGGAAGTCTCGTTTTCATTATTGTTCACTTGGGAACACAGTTATTTTGGTTCATGTTAAGTCATGAGGTATATACATACTAATGAGTAACATATTAAGTAGAAAGAAAACATATTATACTACATCTCTTTAGTGTGGGTGTTTCCAACATGACAGCAAGCTGTTAGCAACATACTGTTATCAAGCGACTGTGAAACAGAATGAACATCCTTAATAACTCTGCCTGTGTACCCCATGGCAGCACCTTAGCAACAGGGGAGACCAAAGAGAGACTTTAAGTTTCGACAGGGTAAAAAGCTGTTGCTAAGCACAATTTACAACCAAAATACTGAAAAGTGTAGCTTGATTTTTAAAGAACCACTTCACAATCTTAATGATTTAGTTGGCCTCGTTCACCCGAACATAGACTTGTATGCCCAATGGAAACCAAAAACCTATCCTTGTTACTAAACTTGCACCAAACCCACTCCCACCTCCATAGCTAAACAGTTACCTTTCATCCACCTCAAGTCAAAATCAACCTAAGACCAATGGTGAAAGATTATCTTCTTTTCTTCTTGACCTCTCTTACACTTCTTTACTAGTTGTACACGTCACGATGTCACTGGCTGCAATCTTAAAACAGCTACTTGCTTAAACCCCAAAGTCTCTAAAGTCTTGTAATAATCAGCTTTGTCAAGACTTGGGGGAAAACCCAAGGCGATCCCACACCGGGTTTCTGGAGTCCCCGCACCAGTATCACTGCCTTACCCATCCGTCTGTGATCTTTCTCTGGGTGGCACTTACCTGCTGCTCCCCAGGTTCCGCTGACTTCACCAGGTGCTTATCCTTGTACAGAGACCAGAGACCAATGTTAGGCAGGAAAATTAAAGCCACCGTGAATAACAAAGTCATCTGCAGAAATCTCTTCTGTTTCCTCTTCATTGCAAATGGTAACAGAGAAGAAAAGTTAAAGGAGATGGCTCCCTGACTGCTTCTTGTGTTTAGTGTCAAATTCCTTTCCTCTCCCCTGCGAAGCACCAGAAACTGAGAAGCTACAAACTTTTGTTGCGTGCTCAGCACCAATCTGCACGATTCAGAGGGAGTTGGCCATCTGCAGAACAAACGCACAGTTACTTTCCCCCCAGAAAACTATGACGAAGGCATTATCTATTGGCTTAGAAATAAATGACTTGACTGAGGAAATCATTAAGCTCATTGACCTCCATTAATATAAAGCAATGGAGTAAATATGGTCGTTTCATTGACTAAAGGTAAGTTACGAAAAAGTCAACAGCATGCTAGATACTTAGGTAAATGGGAGTTTTTGTTGCTGCTGTTGTTTTCGCCCCCCACCCCCTTAGTGTAGGAGGGCTTGGTCGGGGTGGAGCGGGTTAGGAGAGAGAACTGAGAGGAACTGGCTCAACCCCTTCAAGTGTCAGGAAGAAAAGTGTCCGCTTTTGACATTGGAACAGCGTCACCTTCCTCGTCTTCCCTGAACATCTTTTCCAGTGCTCCCCTTGGGATAACCCACCTGAACTCAAGTTCAACTCCCTCCGGAGCCAGCTTGCCTGCGGGCTCCACCGGGATGCAGGGACTCCACCGGGATCCAGGCAGAACTCTGGTTCGGCTGGAGGTCCACGAACTCCTGGACCTTCGCGCGCTGTCTACACGCTCCTCTGCAGGCAGAGGCTGGGAGCCCCGGGAACCTGGTGGAAAGGAGGCTACAGATGTCAGCGGAGTCCAGCCAGGAAGTGGTGGCGCCGCGACGTCCCTTCCTCGCGCGGTCCTAGGAATGCGATCCTCTGAGAAGTGAGCGCTCTGCCCATCAATCTCGTCCCTTCCCCCGGTGACGCTCTCACGCTCCGCTGTTCATGTTACCATTCTTTTCCGGCAACTGAACGAACCCACAGGACCATCACGAGCACCTAAAGGGCAATATTTTTTAATCTCCTCTTCTCGTAAAGGGGATGGAGGCGGAGAAACCGAAGTCTGTGCTGGGCTTGGAAGCGGGCGAGGGCGCTGCGAGGAGGAGCGGAAGGCGGAGATGCGCCGCGGCTGCACCCGGCCGCCCGCACCCCACTCCCCGGCGCCTGCCTTCCGCGGAGACGTAGCTGGTGTCTGCCACGTGCGGGAGCCCGGAGCCCGGGAAGGAGGGCGGGCCGCCTGGCGGGGGTGGGCAATGCCGCCCGGCCTCCAGACGCTATATAAACAGACCCGGACGCGAGGCAGCGGCGGAGGGCGAGCGTGACGCTGGAGGAGGAGTGGGAGCTCCCAGCCTGCACGGGTCCTCTCTTTCCCTGCCAGGGCTTTTCCGGGTAATCTGGGACCGACAGGGATGCCAGTACCCCGTCATCTCACCCAAAGGGCGCCAGGCCAGAGATTCCAGGGGAAAAGTCGTCGGCTGCAGGCGCGTGTCCCAGGAATTCCTCCATGGTGCCGGCTGGAGCGCGGCGAGCCGTGGCGCGGCGGCTGCGGGAGGTGGAGGCGACCCGGGGCTGGGCCGGTCCCGGGGAGAGGGGATCCCCCGGGCCGCGCGTCCCGCCGTTCAGGCCAGGTAGGGGGTGGGGAAGGAGGAGGAAGAGGATCCCGAAGCAAGGTAGAGCTGAGGCTCAGAGTTCTCAGGCAGCAGCTGCTGAAGGACACCGTGGAGACCCAAGGTGGCTCTCTTCGGGTCTGCAAACACCCGGGGCCCCGGTTAAGATTTGGCAGTGCCACCCCGCTCCTCCCCCGCCTTGCACGACCGCACTCCGCGCGCCTTGTCACTGCGAGGGCTACCTGTCCTCGCACACTCCTCCGCGATGGCCAGAAAGCGTGGGGAACGAGATAAGACTCTGGCAGATGGCACTCCTCCCTCCGCCTAACATATCAATGCACCAACGCCCCTGACCGCACTCGCAGGAACCTGTGGCAGCCTCACCAAGGGACAGCGTGCCCAGCACCGTGCACTGGGCACTCTTGGATCTGGAGCTCACAACTCCGGAAGGAATGGGGACTTAGATGAGGTGACAGACATGCATGCAATGCAGGCTGAATGCGCCTGTCTAGAGCCAAAAAGAAACGCCATAGTCACCTCTTTGTTACAACCTGGATATGATGTCCACATGCTTGGGGTAGACATGCGTGGGATAGATAAGCCTGTGGACTTCAGACTGTATTTTCTTTCCCTTCTTTCTTCTTTCTCACCCTCACCTCTGGCACTCCCTCCTTTTCTGCTCGCCCTATCTCTTCCTCCCCTTTCTACTCTCTCTCACTCTAGCGTCTCACTTGAGAAAGACCTAGATTTGAGTGGGAAGAGTTATGCCTTAAACTGTTCGCATTAGAAATTCAAAATGTATTTGAACAATGTAAATGGACTGTATGCATCAATAAAGGGCTATGCTGTAATATGTGTTTTCGTGAATCACTTGAATTTTAAAATAGAATGAAAACATATTTAATAAATGTTGTTGAATGTGTCCTATATATCAACACCAATTACCTTTAAATTTTATATAAATGCAACTTAATCTAGAGTGTAAGAGACTTAATGCTTCACCCCCACCCCCACACATACACTTTGCCTTTTGTAGTCTGCATTATTTTCTACCCTTCTTTTTCTCTCTAAGGAAGTGCAGTTTTGAAACACTGAAATATGAATTCTGGGAAGCAACATAGCAGGGAGAGGTTTCCTGGGAATATTGTCAGGTGCTCAAGGAAATAAATTTAGAGAATCATTTAATTATATTGGATATATTTTTAAGTACTGATACAGTTATTACTTTTCAAAGTTAAATAACTCAAAAGTGAACTTGGAATTAAAAAAAATAAAATCTCTCACATTTTAAACAATACCTTAAAAAATAGTCTTGGATCAGGAATGGGCATACTATCATTCCATTTGTTGAATCCAGGGTGTTGAGTTGAAACATGCTTCATTACTGTTAAACTAGTAAACGGTCTTGCATACAGCATCCATTCAGATAAAATCATTAATTACAGTGAGTGGACATAATCACTGTTACTTCCCCAATCAAGTACATGCGGAATACATGGTAGAAACTCAAAGGAGAAAATTACTATGTTCACCTCTGTTTTACAGCATAGTTCCAGACCATAACTTTAGCTTTTTCTCCTTTTCTGTATATTATTTGTTTTTGATTTAGAGCATAATTTCTCTTTTCCCTTCAGTCTGGTATTCTTTCAGTATTCCTCATGTAAATTACCAACAGATGACAATGTGTCTAAAACTGATATTTTAGGTTTAGTTTACAAACAAAAAAACTCCAGATGGCAGTTAACTTTTTTGCTCAGACAATCCAGATTAAATGCCAATATAAATGTGTGTGGATATTGTATGTATATAATATATGTGCATATCACATATTATATTAGATGTAATATAATGTATGTATAATATATGTGTATATAATATATATAATGCACATGGACATGGTCTTTTAAATTTTGACTTATATAGAAAGACACCTGTTCTATGCTCTATTTGCACTCCCATTCTGTTAGGATTCAACTGGCAACCTCAGGTTATCAGAGTCCCACGCCGCTAATAATGTACTAATAGCTATAGGGACACATGGAAAGAAAACAGCAATATTCGGTGACTTTGAATAACTTACACTCTAGTTGAAAATGCAACATAAAGACAATTGGAATAAATTACCAAAGGTGCTTGGTACGAGCCTTAAATTGAGCCAAATTTAAACCCTATATTTAAGGAAACAGAAGGACGTTGTTTCAGTTATCTCTCTACTTCAAAATGTAGCCACTTAAAACAAATTATTTTGCTATTTCTCTTATGATTCTGTGCATTGAATAGACTCAGCTGGGCGGTTGCACTTCCTGTGACACAGGCTGAGGCCCAGGAGGTTGAATGGGCTGAGCCAAGATGGCTACTTTACATGGCTGACAGTTGGCACTGACTGTCAGCTGGGGGGTCATGGGGCTGTCCACTGAAGTCCTCAGCTTCCCTCCATACGGCCCCTGCATGTGGCCTGAGCTTCTCATAACATGGTAGCTAGTATCCAAGAGAGAGCAACCCAAGAACCTGTGTTCCAAGAGGGAGAAAACAAAAACAGCCAAGTCCTCTTAAAAGCTAAGGCCAGAACTGGCACAGCCTCTCTTAGGGAGCAGTCACTGGACAAGCCGAGATTCCAGGATGAGGTGGAGGTACAGGATAAAATTAACATCTCACTGAAAAGTTTGACAGAGAATGTGTGGCCATTCTTAATCCACTTTAGATATTCAAAGGCATGGAAGTAGGGATTTATAAATAAGGACTAATCAGATTAGACACCGGATGATGGGGAGTAGTAGGGAAATGTTTTCATTTATTGGGTTCAGTAGAATTGTTCAGTTGCTACAAAGATAGTGAAATGACTTTACTTTAGGGCAGAAAGACTTTTATTACCTTACATTTTTAAAAACATGATAACATGAATGGAACTTTATTTGAAAGACATGCATTCATGATTTTGCTGTGTTAGCAGATATTTTCATATGAACTAGTTAAAAGGTTTACATCTGGAAAGATAATGCCTGGAGAAAGTCTATTGTTTCACAAACCAAGAGAGTCATCAGCAACAAATTTTGGGGTATGAGTTTTTACCCCAACAGTTTGGAGTTGCAAGTTGGTAAATTTTGTTGTTAAACATAATAACAAGCCTGTAGGAGAAAATGTAAATTGAGTTATTTTTAAGGTTATAAAATAGTAACTATTTAAAATTTTAAGAAATTATATTGAAATTTATCAGTTCTCTTTGATCTTGAAATGGTAGGGTTTATTTTCATATAGATTTGAATGTTTTCCAAGCTTTTTTTTTATCAGAAGGCACAAGCACTAAAACATAAAGATAATGTGTGTAGAAATGAAGATACATTCATACTTCTTTTATCTAATAGAGATCCCTGGAATATGAAAACCCTTGAAAGTTTTCACTCTGGATAAACTATCAAGATATTTTCTCATTACTCTGTATTTGGCTAAATTACCTGTTTCTGAAACAAACAAACAAACAAAAAACAAAAAATTCTGCAGTGAAAAAGGAGAGATAAATGTACTAAATACCAATTTTAATAAAAGACATTTATATTATACAATTCATCTTGTGTAATTAAAATAAGATACAATACTAAAATCTTTCATTTTTTTTCCTCTGGCATTTCAATATTTGCCACTACACTATAAAGAAAAAGAAAAATCAAATTACATATTAAAATTGTGATGTTACCCGGTCTCTATCATCATTTTAATTCCTTACCAAAAGAGCCCTGAATCCATTTCTATATATATTCAGGTGCTGTTTGACAGAGGAAAAGAGAACATTTGAATTTTCAGCACCATGAGGGAGTTAAAAGGTGCTTGCAATTAAATGTAGTAGAAATTAAAAAGTGACAAATCCTGAAAAGAAAAGAAGGAGGTTATTTCTACTTGACCTAAATATTTTCTAACTAGACAAGATTCTTTACCTTATGACGTTTAAACTCTAAGTAATAAAATATACTTCCAAATAGTTTTTCCTCTACCTGTAGAATATATCTTTATTGTAATATATTTTCTTTTCCCATTTATTTAGTTATCACACACTTATTTAGCACCTAGTACATGCCAGACATGTAATCCAAGCATTTTCCAAACATTAAGTCATTTAATCTTATAAATAATTTAATTATGTAGTTTCTATCAATATCTCCACTTAATAGTTTAAAAACCAGGGCAAATAAATGGTCAGCATCTTTCACAAGTAAGTACTAGCAAGTGCTAGGGCATGTACTCAAACCCAGGCATTTTGTGTCAGATTCCATGCTGTTAACCACTATACCATATTTTTGTAATATTTTACTATTTTCTTTCCATGACAAAAGGTATTAATTCTCTCTCTCTCTCACTTTTTTATTTCGGCCTTTGTGAGAAGATTACAGGAGCTAAACTAAAAAGCTGAGTTTTGGAAAGATAATAGTCTAGTTTTATAACCTGAAACCCTCTTTATTCATATTTTTTGTGGGGTATAAAAAAGGGAGTACAATAACGTAACTAACCATACATATATATTTTACACGCTATGTAAATATAATTATGTATTTTTAATTCTTATGATTATAATTTTATGTAGATCACATAATCAGATTTCAATCTTAGATTTGACCTTTATCTTTTCATGTAAAATACTTGCATCATTTTAGAAAGAGTGTTTTGCATGTCAACTTCAACACAAGTTTTCTTGTGTTGAACAAGTAAATTACATTCATTGATTTCAAGTGAAAAATTCAAATAATTTTTGGAATGATGAGATCAAATGGTAATAAAGAGAATGTTAAATTTGTAGAAAATATATTTTTTATAATAGCGCAATACAAAATACCATTAACTAACATTTTAAAGTGATACAATGAATAAGTGAAGCCAGTGAAACATTCTTAAGAAGCCACTGAATGACATATGGCGTGTTCTACTTTTTCTTTTTTTGGAGAAAGAGAAAATAAAGAATGCCATGCACACATTATATATTAGATATACAATTTTTTTTTTTCAGGCAGGATATTTATGAATATGCGATAAATAAACCAAAAAAAGGTTTTAACATTTTCCCTTCTGAGACATACTAATTTCAGTTAACGAGCCATATATTGAGTACACCATATAATCCAGGCATTGAAGTGAACATCGCAGGAAAAAAAAATCCTGTCTTCAGGCAATCCACAGCAAAAATATATTAATTGTGGAGCTTGGTGGTTTAAAAAAAAAAAGACATGGAGAAAAATAACGCAGTGAAATTGAAAAACAATATCGAATGCCGAAAGGTACAGTGGTGTACGGTGGACACTTGAACGATGCTGGTTTGAGCTGTGAGGCTCCACTTCTACACAAATTTTGTTCCACTTCTGCCACCCCTGACAAGAAAATCAACTCTGCACCTCCTCAGCCTATTCATCATGAAGACAAAGAGGATGAGGACTTTATAGTGATCCACTTCACTTATGAATAGGAATACACTTTCTCTTATGATTTTCTTAACATATTTTTCTCTAGTTTATTGTAAGCATACTGTATATAGTACATATAACATACAAAATATGTGCAAATTGACTGTTTATGTATTCAACATGGCTTCTGGCCACAATATGCTATTAGTGGTAAAGTTTTGGAGGAGTCAAAAGTTATACACAGAATTTTGACTATGCTGAAGGTCAGTGCCTCTAACCTTCTTGTTGTTTAAAAATCAACTGTAATTTCTAGTAAAGCATACTGGACAATCCTAACTGAGTAGGTAACATTTGAACAAATATCTGAAGGAAGCAAGGAAATGACCACTGGATGTCATGAGAAATTGAATTCTGAATAGAAAGAATAGCAAGTGAAGCGCCCTGAGGTTGGAGTTTGGGATTTCAGAACAGAGGACCCTGAGTGTGGAGAATAATAGACCTAAGGTCTAGAGGTGATAGAGTAGGGAATAATGTCAATATACTCTATTGTAGAGATTTTGGCTTTTAGTCTGAGTGAGAGGGGAAGCCTTCACTCAGCCTTCACAAGTGAAGGGCCTTGATTAGAGATGGACATGATCGGACTCACTTTTTAACACGATGATCCTGGTGGCAATGCAAGAAATAGATTACACGGTAGATAGGAAGTAAGGCGAGACTAGTTGCAATAATCCAAAAATGGTGATGTCTTGTATCAAGGTAATGGAGATGATGAAAGTGATTAAAATATTATCAGAATATTCTGACTATGAAACTGCATTGAATAGTTGTTGAAATGAATATAGGATGTAAGAGAGAGGACTCAACATATTCCAAGTTTCAGAACCAAATACTGGCAAGATTGGATTTGTCTTTTGCTGAGATGGGAAGAAATTGGGAGAAACTAGTTTAAAGGACACAATCAAGTGTACATTTTAGAGTTAACGAACCGATATTGCTAATGGTGAAAATGTTGAATAAGCATTCAGATATAAGACTTCGGAATTTTGCAGGAGTGAGTACATGGAAGCTAAATTGGAGATACAAATGAAGAAGTCCTTAGAGTACTTAAGCAAGTGAGTGAATATAGATAAGAGAATGAGCAAAGGTGGCCAAGAAAAAGAGCTTGAGGAAATCAGGAGAAGGCAGTTAAGTAGTGGTTAGTGTTGCAAAATGAAGTCAAATGAAGAAACTGTCTCAAAGAGAAGGCAGTGATCAATTTCATCAAATGAAGTTCATAAGGCCAAAAAGATGAAGTTGGATTAGCAATTGCAAAATTTCCTTGTCCCATTAGAAAGCAGAAGCGTTAGCAGCATCAAATGCAGCCAAAGGCAGCAGTTTAGACACTGGAAAAGATGATCTCTACAGAAAATCTGATTATAACGTTTTAATTAACATAATTATGTTAAGCACTTAATGACCAAAGCAAGGAATGTATTTAATTTTGTGCTATTCAAGCATATTTATCTCTAACAGCAATTATCAAAAGTGAATGAAAAGATTCCAAACATTACTATTTTATAAGAATTTAAATTCTCTTCCATATTATGGAAGTAAGACACAATGGATTTTTAACTAACTGCATATAAGCCTCTCAGACTTCTAATGCAAACATTTTTAAAAGGCTAAAAAGTAACTCAGTTAGCTATCCTTGCCTTCTGATCCTATCTGAACAACCTGAAGGTTCATAGCTAGCCATTCATTAACATGCTCAATAAATTTTATTGACAAGCTAGTCTTTCTAAAACCTGTACTGAGTCATCTTTCTATTATCCAAACAAACTCAAGTTCACAAGATTTCAGATGTAATGTATTTCTGTTCTCTTTTCTTTTGGAATTCTTTGAGGATCTAATTTGACACTTCCTTTCTATATATTTTTGTATATATTTGCACACATACACAAATGTAATTTCTATCAGCATAACTATGCAGTCAACATTTTAACTGTCTCTTAATACTGATAAAAATATTTTGTCAAAAGAAATAGGGAGCTATTACTATGCATGGATAGATGTGCTAAAATATTGGTGGGGAGTGAGAGAGAGAAATAGTAACTAGGGACAAATGGCAAAACAAATTCACATGCAGTGCATCTTAACAATCTTAACACCCATATATTCTTTATAAAATCATCAGCATATAGCACTGTCAAATTCTATGCAATAGCCAGCACTCACTATTTCCCTGTTCAGTATGTGATTATGTCTAAACACTTCAGTTCTGATTATGTTTATAATAAATAAACAAACAAGTAAATAAAATCCTCAAAATGCAAGAAGCTCGTGTTAATCATGTCTGAAATGCCTATGAATTATGTTAATAATTCTGGTACACAATATTATTTATAGTTATAAGAGTTGGGATTTTTAATTTCACATCCAGATAAGTAAATATATCTTTTGAGATCCCCATTTGAGAAGCTCTAAGAAGTTGTATGCAGTCAACATAGCAACAGTGAAAAGAACAGCTAGGACAAGGAAGGTCTATGTTCAAAATCCATTTGCATTACTTACCATCTGAATGACCCTGAAAAGATATAAAACTATCCTGCCTGTCATCTTATAGAACTGTGGAATGGGAAAATTATACCTATTTCAAGCGTTATGGTAATGATCAAAACAGGAAACATAAAGATGTTTTCTAAGATGTTAAAAATTTCCCTACTATCAAGTTTCATTTACATAGGCTGAATGAAATTGGAAAAGCATGCTGACAGTGAGATCTCATTTACTAATCATTTATGATAAAATTTATCTTGTAAATCAGAGTAAGAATTGCATGTAATTTATAAATTTAGAAAAAAATGAACTGTATTTTACTCTATTACAGTAAGTACACACATGTTAATTTAAGAGCATTGGATAAAATAAAGATTTTGGTTTGAGAATTCCATTCCTAATGCATATATATTTATATACATATATATATTTATATACATATATATATATATATAAAGAATTGCATGTAATTTAATAGTCTATTCCCTAAAATAGAGGAAAAAAGTCCTCTCTAATCTAATCTGGTGGGGACATTCACCATCAGCTAAACTCAAAATATCTTGATCCAAAACATACTACTAAGTTATTAATGATGAAAGTTTTAGTAATAATAACACATTATTGTTACTAATCATAATTTTCATTATACCATCTATAATACTGTTTGGTAAGTGCTCATTATGTCAGGCACATTGTTAAACATATTTTACATTTATTATCTAATTTAATACTTGGAGAACCTTGGAAACAAGCTGTCTTTTAGTAAGAATTACCCCCATTTCAAAGATAAGTCACCAAAGCTTAGGAGGATAAAGGAACTTGCAGAAAGTCACTCAGCTAATACTGACAAATCTGTGAAGTGAATGTATGTGTCTCTAATTTTAACATCTGAGCTCACTGTATTAGACAAAGTCTGTGCATTTTGCTGAAATTAATGTAACCTTTGGTAAAATAGATATAATCCAGATTAATTTTAAAATCATAGGTTACACACTTTCTTAAATGACATTTGCTTTTCTTGATATGCTGAGGTGATATTTCAAATAATGTTTTCTCATCTTCTAGATAAAACATCAGAAGTAGTTTCAGGATAGAAATGTTCATATCCAGCCAAGCTAAGCTTCATAAGTGAAGGAGAAATAAAATCCTTTACAGACAAGCAAATGCTGAGAGATTTTTGTCACACCAGGCCTGCCTTACAAGAGTTCCTAAAGGAAGCACTAAATATGGAAAGGAACAATCGGTACCAGCCACTGCAATAACAAGCCAAATTGTAAAGACCATTGACGCTCTGAATAAACTGCATCAACTAATGGGCAAAATAACCAGCTAGCAACATAATGACAACATAAGGATCAAATTCAAAAATAACAATATTAACCTCAAATGTAAATGGGCTAAATGCCCCAATTAAAAGACACAGACTGGTAAATTGGATAAAGAGTCAAAACCCATCGGTGTGTTGTATTTAGGAGACCCATCTCACATGCAAAGACACACATAGGCTCAAAATAAGGGGATGGAAGAAGATCTACCAAGCAAATGGAAAGCGAAAAAAAAAAACAAAAAAACAAAAAAAAGTATGGGTTGCAATCCTAGTCTCCCATAAAACAGACTTTAAACCAACAAAGATCAAAACAGACAAAGAAGGCCATTACATAATGGTAAAGGGATCAATGCAACAAGAAGAGCTAACTATCCCAAATATATATGCACCCAATACAGGAGCACTCAGATTTATAAAGCAAGTTCTTAGAGACCTACAAAGAGACTTAGACTGCCACACAATAATAGTGGGAGATTTTAACACCCCACTGTCAATGCTAGACAGATCAATGAGACAGAAAATTAACAAGGATATCCAGGACTTGAACTCAGCTCTGGACCAAGAGGACCTAGTAGACATCTACATCCACAAATCAACAGAATATACATTTCTCTCAGAACCACATTGCACTTGTTCTCAAAATGACCACATCATTGAAAATAAAACACTCCTCAGCAAATGTGAAAAAAACAGAAGTCACCACAAACAGTCTCTCAGACCACAGTGCGATCAAATTAGAACTTAGAATTAATAAACTCACTCAAAACTGCACAACTACACAGAAACTGAACAACCTGCTCCTGAATGACTACTGGGTAAATAATGAAATGAAGGCAGAAATAAAGATGTTCTTTGAAATCAATGAGAACAAAAACACAACGTAGCAGAATCTCTAGGACAAATTTAAAGCAGTGTGTAGAGGGAAATTTATAGCAGTAAATACCCACAGGAGAAAGGAAAGATTTAAAATCGACACTCTAACATCACAATTAAAAGAACTAGAGAAGCAAGGGTAAACAAATTCAAAAGCTAGCAGAAAACAGGAAATAACTAAGATCAGAGCAGAACTGAAGGACATAGATATACAAAAAACCCTTCAAAAAAATCAATGAATCCAAGAGCTGTTTTTTTGAAAAGATCAAAATAAACCACTAGCCAGACTAATAAAGAAAAAAAGAAAGAAGACTCAAATAGACACAATAAAAAATGATAAAGGAGATATCACCACCAATCCCACAGAAATATAAACTACGATCAGATAATACTATAAACACTTCTACGTAAGTAAACTAGAAAGTCTAGACGAAATGGATAAATTCCTGGACAACCACACCCTCCCAATACTAAACCAGAATAAAAGGTTCTGAAATTGAGGCAGTAATTAATAGACTGCCAACCAAAAAAAGCCCAGGACCAGAGAGATTCACATCCAAATTCTATCATAGATACAGAGAGGAGCTGGTATCATTCCTTCTGAAACTTTACCAAACAATCGAAAAAGAAGGAATCCTCCCTAACTCATTTTATGATACCAGCATCATCCTGACACCAAAGCCTGGCAGAGACACAACAAAAAAAGAAAATTTTAGGCCAATATCCCTGATGAACATGCATGTGAAAATCCTCAATAAAATACTGGCAAATTGAAGCAAGCAGCATATCAAAAAGCTTATCCACCACGATCAAGTCAGCTCCATCCCTGGGATGCAAGGCTGGTTCAACATATGCTCATCAATAAATGTAATACATCACATAAACAGAACCAATGACAAAAACCACATGATTATCTCAATAGATGCAGAAAAGGCCTTCAACAAAATTCAACAGCGCTTCATGCTAAAAATTCTCAGTAAACTAGGTATTGATGGAATGTATCTCAAAGTAATAAGAGCTATTCACGACAAACCCACAGCCAATATCATACTGAATGCGCAAAAACTGGAAGCATTCCTTTCAAAACCTGGCACAAGACAAGGATGCCCTCTCTCACCACTCCTATTTAACATAGTATTGGAAGTTCTGGCCAGGGCAATCAGACAAAAGAAAGAAAGAAAGAGTATTCAATTAGGTAAAGAGGAAGTCAAATTATCTCTGTTTGCAGGTGATATGATTGTATATTTAGAAAACCCCATTGTCTCAGCACAAAATCTCCTTAAGCTGATAAGCAACTTCAGCAAAGTCTCAGGATACAAAATCAATGTGCAAAAATCACAAGCATTCCTTTACACCAATAACAGACAGAGAGCCAAATCATGGGTGAAATCCCATTCACAATTGCTTCAAAGAGAATAAAATACTTAGGAATCCAGCTTACAAAGGATGTGAGGGACCTCTTCAAGGAGAAATACAAACCACAGCTAAAGGAAATAAAAGAGGACACAAACAAATGGAAGAACATTCTATGCTCATGGATAGGAAGTATCAGTATTGTGAAAATGGCCATGCTGCCCAAAGTAATTTATGGATTCTATGTGATCCCCAGGAAGCTACCACTGACTTTTTTCACAGAATTGGAAAAAACTACTTTAAATTTCATATGGAACGAAAAAAGAGCCCAAATAGGCAAGACAATCCTAAGCAAAAAGAACAAAACTGGAGACATCACGCTACCTGATTTCAAACTATACTACAAGGCTATAGTAACCAAAACAGCATAATACTGGTACCAAAACAGATATATAGACCAATGGAACAGAACAGAGGCCTCAGAAATAACACCACACATCTACAACCATCTGATCTTTGACAAACCTGATAAAAGCAAGCAATGGGGAAA